>NC_143479.1:35403385-35703385 GCF_027475165.1 Benincasa hispida
GGAAGCTTGAAGTAGAAGTCTTGGAAGAGTATTTGTATCTTCAAAGGTCTTTTGCCTTATAGGAGTGCAGCTTCAAGAGTCTTGGAAGCTTAAAGTAGAAGTCTTGAAAGAGTATTTGTGTTTTTAAAGGTCTTCTGCCTTATAGGAGTGCAGCTTCAGGAGTTTTGGAAGCTTGAAATAGAAGTCTTGGAAGAGTATTTGTGTCTTCAAAGGTCTTTTGCCTTATAGGAATGCAACTTCAGGAGTTTTGAAAGCTTGAAGTAGAAGTCTTGAAAGAGTATTTGTGTCTTCAAAGGTCTTCTGCCTTATAGGAGTGCAGCTTCAGGAGTCTTGGAAGCTTGAAGTTTAAGTATTGGATGAGTTTTGGTGTCTTCAAAGATCTTCAGCCTTATAGGGTGCAGCTATGGAGTCTTGGTAGCTTGAAGTAGAAGTCTTGGAAGAGTCGTTATTTATATCTTCAAAGGTCTTCTGCCTTATAGGAGTGTAACTTCAGGAGTCTTGAGAGTCCTCGCTTGTTAGTGAATTCTCTCTGGGTCTTCTGAGTGTAGAAACATGTTGCCCCTACAAATGAAGAAAACTTCTCTATTTATAGAGTTCTCAAGTGAGCTTCGTAGGCTTGGTTGGTCCATGGGCCTAACCCTTGGGCCCAATTAGTTGGTTTTGGGCCTGATCTGGAATTTGGGTCCAATTCAACTATTTTTTTTTTTTTTTTTTTTGTAGTTTGGACTTTAAGCCCAACTAGTAATATCAAATTGGACCAATTTAATCTCATCTGATTCATCCGTGTGACGTCATCGAAACTTGTCTTCAATTTAATTTGGGACATGTGCCAACTTCTAATTGGACCCAAAGTCAATGATTTAGAAATTCTTCGTTAATTTAGCAAACGCCGTGGTGACTTATGATTGGTCCAAAATTTCTCATTCAACAAATGCCCCTTTCCGAGATTTATGCACGTATGGGTAGATGAATCTCGAAAAAAATGTAATTTGAGATCAAGGTATGATTTTTTTTACTCTTTTAATTTGATACATCATCATGATCAAAATATGAGAATTTAGCTCAAAATTTTGATTTGAAATCTTGTTCGTTTGATACACTTTCGCCAAGTAAACTTTAATTTGAACTAAAGTAGAATTTGTGATCCACTTTAATTGCAAATTTAATTTAATTCGAATTCGAAATAGAATTTGGGGTGAAATTGAATCTTGATCAATTTTGGTTTGAGATAAAAATTTGGGATATGCTCAATTTTACTTGGAAATGAGTATAGAAACTAAGGTTGATTTAAATTTGAGATAAAATTTGGAATATAGCCAAATTTTGACTTGGCATTTTATTCATAACTCAATATCAAAGTTAACTATTCGAAATTGATAAAATTTGGGGTATGGCCAAATTTTAATTTGGGACGGATTTGACATTTATCTCACCTGATTTGGCTGGCTTGAATTTAGAATAAAAATTTGGATTAGAAGCTTTAGACTGAGATTTGGAATAATAGTTTATTTTAATTCCAATTTGAATGGAATATGAATTTGAACTTAAATTGAAGAGATTTTGGAGAGCCAACGTATTGGAAGACAGCCTTACTAGTAAGATCAGGCCATTACCAGCGATACCAAGCCATTATCAGCAAGATCAGGCCATTACCAGTGACACCAAACTATTACCAGCGAGATCAGGCCATTACCAGTGATACCAAGACATTACTAGCGAGATCAGGCCATTACCAGCGATACCAAACCATTACCAGCGAGATCGTGGGATAGAGTGAGATCAGCGAGAGCATTTCGAGCGAGATTGTGGGAGAGAGCGACACTGGAGAGAGCGAGATCATAGGAGAGAACGAGATCAGCGAGAGCATTTCGAGCGAGATTGTGGGAGAGAGCGACACCAGCGAGAGGATTTCGAGCGAGATTCTCCTTTTTTATTATTATTTTTTATTAATAATTTTTCTTTTTTTTTTTTTTTTAATCTCAGACAGCTGTCTGCTTTGTGGCTAGCGATATCAGCCTTAGCGAGATTTCCTTCTCCATACTGTTGGCTTATGCCAGATTCTCTCAATTTTTAAGCTCAAAACTTCTTGCCGTTGAATCTACGGATTCAAAACTCCACCATGACCCCTAATTCAGGTAGCCTCTAATCGAGCATGATCTTTTTTTGTTGACTCTTAACTAATTTTGGCAAGAATCGGAGTTCCACAACAAAATAAACAGTATTCAGTTCAAGTAACCCATGATTTTATCAGATTTCAACTGATTAGTAGAAAAAAATCCCATCGAACTTAGCTATATAAATACTGGCAGGACGCATGCTCTTCTTCATCTTGTAGTGTGATCTCCTTCGTTCTTACGTCCTTTGCAGTTTGAATTGTGATTCTCTTTCGATCTTACGTTCTTTACATCCTTTGTCAATCGGACTCGGATTGCAAATCAGCCTTGAATTACAGTAAGAAGTTGTAAGTGAGGAGAAGGGAGAAAAAAGGAAAGATGGGGAATTAGGGCTTCCCTTCCTTTTTTGTTTTCATATATATATATATATATATTTTTTCTCTCTTTTTTTAATTATTATTTATTATTTTTTTTACTAACTTGCTCCCCTACTATTTTTTTTGTAGGAGTTACAGTTCAACCAAAGGAGCACAACAAAAGTTTTTTTTTTTAATCTCATCGACCCGTCTTTGCTGCGCTCGTGTATCCTGATCGTCATGGGAGGGGCCCCGCAAAGGCTTACAACTCTCCCATTCGATCACCCTAGGTGGATCCCGAAAAGGTCTACTTTGTAGTACCGTTCATACATTCTCATAGTCATGGGAGGGGCCCCGCAAAGGCTTACAACTCTCCCATTCGATCACCCTCGGGAGGATCTCGGAAAGGTCTACCTTGTAGCGCCGCTCGTGTATCCTAATCATCATGGGAAGGGGCCCCGAAAAGGCACACAACTCTCCCATTCGATTACCCTAGGGAGGATCCTCGAAAGGTTTGCCTTGTTATGTTACTCCTTGATCAAAATTTAAAGATAAGGGAAATATGCCATTATTTAAAGATGAGGCGAATATGCCATCAAACCTTGAAGATGAGAAGAATGTGCCATCAAGATTTTGAACAGAGTCAAGTTGGCTAGAGTCGATCTCGCGTACAAGGAAGAGCCAGATGGACCAGAGTTTTCCTCACATATGAGGTAGAGCTAGGCAAACCAAACTTGATCTCGCATACGAGTTGGAACCACACCCACATTTTTGGAGAGAAAGCGAAGCTACACCAATTTTGGAGAAGGGGTGAAGTTGTACCAATATCTTGGAGAGGAAACGAAACCGCACCACGACTTTGAAGATGGAGTGAAGCCGCGTCATCAGTTTGGAGATGAAGTGAAACCGTGTCATCAGTTCGGCGATGAAACGAAGCCACGCCACGACTTTGGAGATGAAACGAAGTCGCGCCAACATTTTGGAGAGGAAACGAAACCGTACCATGACTTTGGAGATAAAGCGAAACTACGTCATGATTTTATAGACCGAGACATTGAAAATGGAGCCGAGCCATACACACCAACCTTAAACTTGAAGATGGAGAAGCATCAACAGGACCTTCGCATTTAAGTTTGACAAAGCATCGGCAAATCCTCTGCATTTGAGTTTGATGAAGCATCGATGAATCTTCACATTGAACTCGACTTCGCGACTTTGAGCGTGAAGATGGAGCATCAATGGAGCCTCTAAACTTGAAGATGGAGAAGCGTATAAGTTTACTTTTAAGGAGGAAGCGAAGCGCATTCCACGTGTGTGTCTTTTATTTACTGTGTTGGCTCCTTATAAGGGATGAACATCTTCAACCCATTGTGTTGCCCCCAATAGGGATGAACATCTTCAATCTGAAGTGTCATTCTTTGACGGGGATGATCAGCATCAATCTTGTAGTATTATACTTAGGTGGTTGTGGTACCTCTTCTGATAGATTAAACTTAAATTTCTTTAAGTTTCTTTCGTACCTTTAAAGAAAGGGATCGAATCATGACGTAGTTCAAGTTTTTTTTTTTTAACTGGACTGAACTTGAAGTTTCTTTCAAGCTGCCTACATACCCTTCTTAATGATAGGGATCAAGTCATAAGTAGTTCGAAGAGAATTTTTTTTCTTTTTATGCACGACTAAACTTAAATTTCTTTAAGTTGCCTACGTACCCTTATAATGAAAGGGATCAAGTCGTAACGTAGTTTATACAATTTTTTTTTTGGCGTCGTTCACATTTTAAGCTCATGCGGGCTAGGAGCATCATGTAATTTAGGCTCTTGTGATGAGGAGCTTCTTCATTTAAACTTCAAAAGCTCTTATTTCATCATGGTTTTGATTATCCTCTTCATTTGTAGGATTCCTCAATATGATGAGTTTTGGCTTCACTATCAAGGAACCTTCTGTACTTATGTCAACAGAAAATTTCCTCTTCATGCGTGAAGGGACACGACTGTGAATCTTTTCATCGTTGTTTTCTTCATGGAATGACGTTGGCTTCAAGATTTTCATCCTTTCTTTACGTTGATCGCTTGTTGTTTTGAAACGATAAAAAACATATGCTAGAGGTTGATCTTTCTTTGATGTGGATATACTTAGCCTTTTGAAGGCTGAAGTTCGAGCAGAAATAGTCGTTGGACATTGGTCTTCTTCTCCTACCGTGGCCATACTCAATCTTTGAAAGACTGAAGATCGAGCACTTGAAGGCTTAATACGATCGAAGACAGAAGTTCTTTGCTTCATTTCTTCTAAGTCTTTGACTTCTTCAGCAGTCACATGATTGTTGTCGATTTCCACTATGCTGACAGTGTGACATACAATAACTTCTGATACTTTCTCTGGATGATTATTGAGAAAGCTTCTTGGGAGAAATTCTGTCGAAGTTACCAGCCGTCGAAATTGAGGGAAGTCTTTTGTCTTCTTTTTTAGTAGTCTTAGGCTTCTGTGTCATCTTTTTGCCTTTCGTTTTATGAGTCTTGTTTCTTCTTCTATAGCTTCGATAGGAATGCGACTCTTTTTGGGTGGAGTTTGGTTGTCTTCTCTTTCAACGAGTCACTACTATCCACCTTTCGTTGTCATCTTCAACAAGTTCATCTTTCTTTTTGGAATTTGCTGTTTGAATCTCTTGTTAGAACTGAACAACTATAGGCTTGAATTCTCCAAACTGGATCGGACTTTATCTTTGAGCATGGGACACAGAAAGTATTGGAACATTTGAAGTCACCGCTACTGTAGCGTGATTTGTCTGAGCTACTTCATCCAAATCTAGCTCAATCTTCTTTTCACGAGCCAAATTCATAATTCGTTCCTCCAGCACGAAGCACCTTTCAACTGGGTGACTAATGACTCGATGATACTTGCAATAGTTAGGATCATCTATTTTTCCTTCTTATTCCGGTTGTTTGAATTCCGGTAGCTGAATAAGTTGCTTCTCTAGTAATTGCTCCAACATATCTGCCACATCAGAGTCAGGAAATGGATAAACCTTCTCTTGTCGTTCTTTAAGAGTTGGACGACGCTTCTCGCCCTCATTGTGCCTTCTTTCAAAATTTGTTTGTTTTCCTTTGGAGGAAAATTTCAATGGGGTCATATGAACGACCATAGATTCTTTTGTGGCACTACCCATGATCTTTTCAGTGCCCTTGGCATCATTTTTGTATTTTTCTCCCTTAAGAGACTAGGAAATCTTTAGTTCCCCTATTGACAATATTTAGCTCCATATCATGAGCGTGTGTTGCCAGCTCCTCAAACGTACGAGGTTTATCCCCTGTAGGATGTAGAGAAGCTCCCAGTGCATGCCTTGAGTGCACATCTCCACTGTAGATAATTCAGTATGTTTATCTTTGCATTCCAGACTTAAAGCTCTCCATCGGTTGATGTAATCGATGACTGTCTCTCCCTTCCACTGTTTGGTGTTTGTCAGCTCCATTATGCTAACAATACGCCTTGTACTGTAGAAGTTGTTCAGGAACTCCCTTTCTAGTTGTTCCCAACCGTCAATCACTTCTGGCTCCAAATTAGTATACCAATCGAAAGCATTTTCTTTCAAGGTACGAACAAACTGCTTGACTAGTGGTCTCCTCTGGTTCCTGCATTTTCATAGGTTTCAATGAAGTGTGCAACATGTTGTTTTGGATTGCCCTTTCCATCGAACTGCTGAAACTTTGGAGGTTGATACCCAGCTGGCATTCTCAGGTTGTCGATTCTCTTGGTGTATGGCTTGGAGTACATAAAGGAGGTTTGCAACGGTCCTTCGTACTGACTCTTATGGAGTTTATGATCATATCCTGGAGCTGTTGAATTGACAGGGAGGCAACAGAGGTGGATTATGGTGGCTGACTTTCCTGCAAGATAGTCTTTCCTTTGTCATTGGCTTTTGTAGCTGAGGATTGACTTGATTTAGTAGTATCTTGAGCCTGTATCTGATCTCTTAAGCAGAGATTTCATGATCTCGCTCCTCTACAACCTTTTTTAGGAGGTTTTCTTTACCTCCATCTCTGCCATGGTCGACTCAGTCATTACGTCAGTCATCATGATAGACACTACATCAAGATGTGATTCTTTCTCTGATAGATCAGTAGTAGAAGCATAGTTGTTGAATAAGGGATTTTTTCTGATGACGATCCTGCCTTTAGGAGATTCCATCAGCTGGTCCCAGATTTCCTCTATGATGACAGAGCTTATGTAAGTGTTGCTTGTGATGGTAGCTTTAGATGCAACTTTCTTTGGTGCCATTTATATATTTTTTAGACTTGGATGACGAGAGAGAGATGAGAGGTAGAGATGTCCCACCGAGCGTGCCAATTTGTTCGCACGAGGTTTTCGGAGAAACGTGTTTCGTGGAGTTGAACTTGAGTTGGTGTTGATGTTGGAGTTGATTTGATGCGATGTGGTTCAATCTCTAATAGTTGATCCTCTGATTCTCTCTCAGTTGGGTGAATATGCTTAACTTTGAGAAGGAAAGCACCGAACGCCTTGAAGTAGAAGTCTTGGAAGCTTGGAGTAGAAGTCTTGGAAGAGTATTTGTGTCTTCAAAGATCTTCTGCCTTATAGGGATGCAGTTTCAAGAGTCTTGGAAGCTTGAAGTAGAAGTCTTGGAAGAGTATTTGTGTCTTCAAAAGTCTTCTGCCTTGTAGGAGTGCAGCTTCAGAAGTCTTGGAAGCTTAAAGTAGAAGTTTTGGAAGAGTATTTGTGTCTTCAAAAGTCTTTTGCCTTATAGGAGTGCAGCTTCAGGAGTCTTGGAAGCTTGAAATAGAAGTCTTGGAAGAGTATTTGTGTCTTCAAAGGTCTTCTGCCTTATAGGAGTGCAGCTTCAGGAGTCTTGGAAGCTTGAAATAGAAGTCTTGGAAGAGTATTTGTGTCTTCAAAGGTCTTCTACCTTATAGGAGTGCAGCTTCAGGAGTCTTGGAAGCTTAAAATAGAAGTCTTGGAAGAGTATTTGTGTCTTCAAAGGTCTTCTGCCTTATAGAAGTGCAACTTCAGAAGTCTTGGAAGCTTGAAGTGGAAGTCTTGGAAGAGTATTTGTGTCTTCAAAGGTCTTCTGCCTTGTAGGAGTGCATCTTCAGGAGTCTTGGAAGCTTGAAGTAGAAGTATTGGAAGAGTATTTGTGTCTTCAAAGATATTCTACCTTATAGGGGTGTAGCTTCAGGAGTCTTGGAAGCTTGAAATAGAAGTCTTGAAAGAGTATTTGTGTCTTCAATGGTCTTCTGCCTTATAGGAGTGCAGCTTCAGGAGTCTTGGGAGTCCTCTGCTTGTTAGTGAACTCTCTCTGGGCAGGAGTCTTGGGAGTCCTCTACTTGTTAGTGAACTCTCTCTGGGTCTTCTGAGTGTAGAAAATGCATCCACCCTCCACAAATGAAGAGAACTTCTCTATTTGGTTGGTCCATGGGCTTGACCCTTGGGCCCAATTAGTTGGTTTTGGGTCTGATCCGGAATTCGGGTCCAATTCAACATTTTTTTTTTGTAGTTTGGACTTTAAGCCTAAATAATAATATCAAATTGAATTTAATCTCATCTGATTCATCCGTGTGATGTCATCGAAACTTGTCTTCAATTCAATTCGAGACACGTGTCAACTTCTAATTGGACCCAAAGTCAATGATTTAGAAATTCGTCGTTAATTTAGCAAACGAAGTGGTGACTTGTGATTGGTCCAAAATTTCTCATTCAACAAATCTACCAAAGATAAAAATTTTAAAAGAAAATAATACATAAACATACTATAATCAAAATTTTAACCAGCATAAACAGCTCTTCATACTTCCTCAATTTTGACACAGTTATAGAAACGAGAATGATTATCAAACAATAATATTTTCTAAAATGTTAGACATAGAAAACAGAAACGTTATTAAACAAGTTTTTAGTTGACACAAACGTACCTTGTAATTAAAGAAAATTGATCTATATTGTCTTATTATCAAACAAAATATTGTTACGTAAGGATTTAACTTTAAAACAACACAAAAAAAAAAAAAAATTGAAACTTCTTTGAAAAAAAAATATGTAGGAACCTGTTGGAAAAAAGATTTAAAAAAAACATTAGGAACTAAAATATATATAAGAGAAAAATACTTTTTTGATCATAGGTTTTAGGTTTAGTTTCTATTTTGTCATTCGATTTTAAAATGTTATACATTTAATCCTAGTTTAATTTCAATCTAATCCCTAGGTTTCAAAATGTTACAATTTTATTTCTATGTTTCAAAATTTACACTTTTAACCTCATTTTTTTTCCATTAAATATTCATTTTTTGTCTTGAATATTAATTAATGTTAATGAATCAAAAATAGTTTAAATTAATTAAATTTTGGTATTTTTCATCACATTTAAAATTTCACTTCATTATTATTTTTAATTAATTAATAGAAATTGATATCTATTATTGAAAATGAGTATTTAATACAAAATTGAGGATAAAAATGTAAAATCTTGATTCCTAGGAACTAAATTGAAACAAAACTCAAATATCATGAGTAAAATTGTAACATTTTAAAACTTAGAGACTAAATTGAAATCAAACACAAAATTCAAGAACTAAATGCATGACATTTTGAAATTTCTGAACTAAAAAGAAATTAAACAAAAAAATTTAGAGACCAAAACATATTTTTTTTTCTTATACATTAATTTATAAATATGGTAAATAATTATATTTTTGTTTCTAAAAACTATATACTTTGGTCAATTGCATTTGTTTCCCCCCCAAAAAAAAAACTGAATATTTTTTAGTTCAAAATTTATTGACAGTGATATCTATTAAACACATTCCAATTTTAGGCATATTTTAAAGGGAAAAAATGTTAAAAAAGAAGACAAATGAATATAGTGGGTTGGTGGTGTAGAATGGGACTAATTAATCAAATAATTAGATTCATTTGATGTGGCATAGTTTATGTCCATCAATTTACTGTTTCATAAAGACAATATGTCTAATCAATGTTCATGAAATCTGCTGCCCACCAACTGTCCATGTGATGTGATGATATCTATTTCTTTTGTATTTTTGACAAAACAATGATATGTTTGTTTGTAGAGATATGGTCATAAATGACATCTTCAAGTTTTTATATTGTCAAAATTAATACATCTTTTAAAAATAGTTTTTCTCCGTGGATCTCGGACGAGATGACACCGAGATTTAGAATAAAAAATTAACTTTTTCTAACCTACCATTGTTTTGGCTTTTTGGAACTTTATCGATACATCTTAGAGGGATTAAACGGATGTGATCTTTCTAAATCTTATACCAAATCTTATATATTTTCAAAATTTCTCCTAATATTATAACAAAATCTTAGGCAATTTTTTTTTAACTCTTTAACCCAAATTCTAATTTTCAAATTAATTTACCAATTATCCAAATGAATTTTTTACATGGATATCAGGGGATTGATTTTGATTTAAAAATTTTTGAAAAATTATTTTTTTTTATATATAAAAAGTAAAATATGGAAATTATGTAAAATCTCGATATGAATCTCAAACAGATTAACCTGATATCGGTGAATTCTCGAACAGATTAATACCGAGATTTTATATATTTTACATATCTTACATTTTTTTTACAAAATTTAATCTTTCCGAAAATTTAAAAATCAAAATGCAACCATCCATCTAAAAAAAATCTAATTGGTACATTCATTTGGAAATCTAGAAATTCATATCATCTAAACAGAAAGGCCTAAAATTACGTAAAAATTGAATATAATATTCGGTAAAGATAACGAAGTTGGGATAAATTTTGAAAATATATAAGATGTGGATAGATTATCTAATATTTAGAAAAATTACTAGAATGAAAATGTTTCATCTCCTAGATGTATTGAGAAAAGACCAAAAGGGTCAAAACAATCGATAACATAGAAAAAGTATTTTTTCTTAAAAAAAAAAACTAAATCTCGGTGGTTGATCTCGCCCAAGATCCACCGAGAAGATCCACCGAGAAAAACTAGTTTAATGACTTTTAAAAAACCGTGCTAGTTTTGAAAGATGGAAAGTTGACGGTGCTATTTTTGAAAATTTCCCATGTTTGTATAGTAATTTTTTAACCTCCTTTCATTTATTTTAAATGTAATCAATCAATCGTAATATGAAAAGTGGGGCACATTTAAATACATTCTAAAAAACTAAACAAATATTCTGTAAATTATAAATAATAAAAAAAATCATTACGATTGCAACAATTTTGATTAAAAAAAGTAAACATAACCTTAGTATATTGTCATACATTTTTTATTCTTTGGGATAAATTAATTTGTGGTCTCTTGTAACTTTGTGCATAATGATTCTGATCTGTTACAACGATATTGTTATTTACATGTCAATAAGGTCATGGTGTTTAAAATGTAGTTTTTTTTTTTTTTTTTAAAAGGAAAAGATTTGGAAAAGAGAGTATATTAGGGTCTGTATGGTAGACAACTTAGATTCTATTTTATGCTTTCAGAATATGTGTTTGATTGGCATTCTGGATTCATTGGCATTCTGGATTCTATTTCCAAAAACTATTTTCAGATTATGAATTCTGAAAACAACTTTTTTATGTTTTCAGCATATTCAGGTTTTGAATTCAAAATTTTAAAATACAGAATTATATTAAACATGATAAAAACAATAACAATTATATTATTTTATGTTATAAACTCGATTACTTTTGTTAAATTTAAAATATGTAATATATTGTCTATATTATATGATATTACAAATAATGATTATACAATAAATTTTACATAAAACAAGTTAAAAAATTAATTAGTAATGGTTTACAGCGAGTAACTAAATATGTCTTCAATCACATTTTGAAAATTTATTTGAATTGAAATTTAATTTCTGAATCTGCTACCAAACGCATATATGAAAATATGATATACAATTATGTTTTCATTGAGTCCCTTGTTTTTAAAAATCTGTTTTCAAATTGTCTACCAAATAAACCCTTAATGATTAATACACCGGTGAGATATTTATCAAACTTTGATGATCGAGTTAGAAGCTACCATTAGGGACAATATGAGAACACCCAAAGCACATAGTTGGAATTTATGCTCTTATTAAAATCTTTGTTGTTAATGTTTTGTTAGTAGCAGGACGAGAGATTGAACCTCTGACCTCTACGAAAGAAAGTCGTGCCAAATATCATTGAGAGTTAAGCTCATTTTGATTTGATATTAATGTTTTATTATTTATAAATGTTTAATTGCAATTTATACATTATTCATTATATAAAAATGTAAGGATATTAGTCTAATCTTGAATAGTATGTAATCGACATACAAGAGGATCATGTTAAAAAAAAAAAAAACTAAAAAGCTATTGTATTTGGATAAGGTCAGGTATTCTATTCTAATAACACTATTGATACAACTTATTTTGTAATTGTTACTGTTGGGATTGGTGTCCTAATTCTCCAGCGGTCTCGTAGTTTGTAAACATTTATACACATATTGTTATTAATAAAATAATTTATTTTATAAGCATTTACTCAATTCAATAAACTAAAATCCGTGGTTACTTTTTGTAATTTAAACATGTATGTGAGACATATAAGTGGATCATGCCTTAAGTAATAACCTAAATGGTCTGTAGTAGATGGATAAATGAGAGATACCTTATCATGGTGACACTATGGATACAACACGTTTTGTAGATGTTACAAGTGTTGTAAAGTGCTACAAATGGTCTGATTCTGACCATTCATATGGAGACATGCGAGTGGGGGTATCCTATACAAAGAGTTTGTATAAGATCAGACCACGAGATGATTAGTCTCTTTATATAACGCCGTTGATAATTGTTACTTACGTCTCACTAGGATGACCATAGGTGACATGACCTTAATCCTGAGTGAGTTGGGAACTCTTGCTCATGAGGGTCGTCCTTTGATTAGTATGGGTGAGAGTGGCCAGATTGCCAACTCAACAAGCTTATCATTTTGGGGATTCGTCTAATTAAGGAGCTGGAAACTCAGCTACATAAGACGAAATTCACTCCTTCCCTGAAGCAAGGGTAAGTAAATAAATTGCTTCCTTAAAGGTTGATTTCAGGTCTTGAACATAGTGGCCACACCCTCTCTTTGGAAGATAAAACTTAGTCATAGTAGGATTATGACTTATTGTCCATTAAAGGAATCAGTGGTACTTAAGGAGTTAGATGTAACTATAGGGACAAAATGGTAAATTGGTCCAATTATACTTACGAGCGATTTGTGAAGGGTCATTGTACTGTTAATTGGCCATATGGACACAAAAATATATCTGTAGTGCGAAGAGTGCAACTATTGATTTTTAGTGGAGTGACCAATAGTTAACGAATGGTGGATCTCGTGATTAAAGAGTTTAGTCAATTATTCACGTACCGTTGGAGCTTCAAACTACAGGTCCATAAGGTCCCCTTGGTAGCTCAATGAGTTCAAGTTGAGAATCAGATTTTGAGTTAGTTTGAAGTTTTCAAATTAACAAGAGAAAATTCAGTCATATGTGATATAATTGATATGATGTATTAGATACATTAATTAGAGAAATTAATATAAATATGTTTTATATTAAATACCATAAAATAGAAAAAGAACTATGGTTTATATGTTTCATATGATGAAATATTAGAACTATAAGTTATAAATATAATATGATAAGTTGGTTATCATATTTATTTATAATATATTAATTATATGATAATTAATTATTCATTTTCTCTACTAACTGAATTGAGTGGGAGGTTATTGAAAGTTATGGTAACTGTGAAATAAAAGGAAAATGGTTTTCCAAAATTAGATTGATGATTCATTCGGAATATCTCACAAAAAGGCTATTAAGTAAAAGTATTTTTACTAAGCGATAGCATTGAGAACATACACGATCGAGCTACGAGTTTATTATACGATAATTACTTGCTTAATTGTTGCTACACAATCGAGTAGCAAAGTCTATACGATAGGCTTCATCTTCTAAACGATCGAGTACATCATCTATATGATAGACAATCTTTATCTCCCACTTACTTGATCGTCTACTCGACCGTCTACCTCTTGTCTTCCTCAATCCAAGATCATAAGCCCACAACTTCTGAATTCTCATACCGAGAATACCAAGGTAACATTTGTGGTGGTGTTCCTGATCCATTCGAGGATCGAGTTGGACTCGGTTGGGTTCGAGGTGCATTCAGATATTCATTGAAATCGTGTTTTGTTCGTTGCGTTCGAGTGCTTCTTTGGACGCATTGGAGAACGATCGAGGGATACTTGAAGAAGAGTTCTTCAAAGGTTTGCATACTCTATCCCTTGTATCTTCATATCTTAAAGTATGTTGTAATTTATAATTATGTATAATTTGTTTGTTTCCGTTTAGATTGTAATTGTTTGTGTTCATTTTCAATGGGATTTAGAACGATCCACTTCTGCTACTTAAAGGATCTCTAATTAGAATTCCTTCAATTGGTATCAAATCCAGGTTGTTCTAATATTCCAAATTTCATTGCTGTATTGAACTTCTTTTACAGTCGTGGTGGGTTTTAAGTTTTTTACAATGTGTTTAGGAGTTAAATGTGTTTGTGGATGTGTTGATGGATGTTTACAGGATGATTGCCTCTGTTTAAAGCTTTTTTTATGTTTACAAAATGTTAATTTGTAAGTACCTCTGCGTTTTTTAGCATGATTACAAGCAATCGAGTCTATATTCAAAGTGTTTAAAGTTTTCTTTTGATTCGTTCGTGATAAAGTTTCAAAGCATGGAGATGATATTCTCATCGAGGATGAAGACCAAAGGTTGGTCACAACGTGTAGCCCAGGTTAAACGATCGTTCATATTTGACTAAACGATCGTGTAGAAAAGTTCTACCCGATCGTGTAGTATTTACTAAACGATCGTATACTTGATGCTAAACGATTGAGTAAAGAGTTTACTCTATCGTGTAGCATTGGCTGCTCGATCGCGTGGACGCATGAGGTAAACGATCGCATAGAGTTTTTGATACTCATCGTTTAATAGGCACGCACATTAAACGATCGTGTAGTCCAGCATGCTTCATTACGTAGTCACTAGCTACACGATCACCTGATATACAATACTTGATGCTTACTCAGAGATCGTTTAGACGGTTATGCTTCACTGCATCGTTGTCGTCTACTTGATCGTTTAAGGCATCTGTTACACGATGTGTGCTGCACGATCGCGTGACGTTCATGCTTCATCGCATAGTAAAAGGTACTTGATCGTTGCTAAATGATCGTTTATGCTCTTACAACGTTGCTAGATGATCACAAGGAGCTGTTACACAATCAAGGAGACGCGACTTCTCCCAGGCAGTTCAAGATCCGTTCGACTGTTTGAACCGGTGGACTCATTGTTCTTTGTCATAGTTAGCTTTCTTCTTGTGGATTTGAGGCTAATTATCCTGGTCCATCAACTTTTTACTTAATATACATGAGATGTATGTTTATTTATATACCATAATGTATGACAGATATATTTAAAACCCACCTTAGGTTATGCATTTATTCATGCATCATATCTTATACGTGTTATAATATAGTAAATGACATGATTAAATTAAAAGAAAACATGCTCATGCATCATATAATATAAGAGTTATATTTATGCATGCATTAAACATATCCATGCATCATCTTTATATTATAAGTGTTATAGTATAAGGGTGTATAAGAGCATGTATGCTTAGTTCATTACATTCTTATATAAGTGTTATATAAAGTAGTGATGAATGAACAATGCATGGAGCATGACACTTAGGCTTATTTATAAGAGTTATAAATACCTTGTATGTGTTGCTTCGCATTGTGGATGGTTTTAGTTATTTCCTTTTATAAGTGTTATAATGGAAATTAAAACTAAAATCAATAAGAAAGAGTTGCATACGAATTTAGATGAACTCATGTTTTAAAAGGGTTTTAAAATTTGATTGAGATAGACCTAAGTTCATGGTTTTGATAAGATTAGATACTTAAGTTTAATCTTTTAAATTGGTTTAATATGATTAAATTGATTTGAACAAAAGATTAAATTTGTATTAAATCTATTTATAAGAGACCTTTTGTCTAAGGCGGGTTTTGGCTAGGTTGAGGTATTTAAGCTGACGGAAACGAAACACCCCTACCTAGGAACCTACCTGGAAAGGTGAATTAGATAGATTTGTTATAAGCATGAAACAGTTGATCAAAGACTTCGTTAAAGTGTTTAATGAATGATGATAAAAAGTTGTTTAACTTTTCAAAGTAAGAGTTACTTTTGGGCAAACCTAAACAGTCACTTAGTTAAAATCATTAGCCGTGTTTTTTCTAAGTAATCTAAACCCTAGGTTCTTAAAATACTCAGTGGGAGGAAAAGATATATATGATATGTCAATTCCACTCACATTTCTCCCTTAATGTTCATACTGTGAGATTCATGCTTGGCCTCGTAGTACCCTGGGAACATCCCCCTTCGGATGGTGTTTGCATGTGTCAATATCAAGGTGGACGGAGAGAATATTTATAGTAAGTGAGTGGAGGATGTGTTTCAACATGTCATGCGATCTCTTTCATTGGTTTGCACCGTAAGATCTTCTTGTACAGCCTCATGGTCCCCTAGGAGCGTCCCCCTTTGGATGGTTTATACAGTCGGTCAATATCAAGGTGAACTCCAAAAATGAATAGGGTCACTTTAGTTTTTGCCCCAATCGGATTTTTTCACTTCGGATTGGCTGCTTGGGGTGGAACTCTATGATATAAAATGAAGGGTCACACTTATGGGAAATTGTTAAGCAAGTTAATGATTTCTTGACCAAATCAATGATGGCTAGTCGTTATAAGGACAAGAGTTGTTCTGGTGTTAATGACTAGTTGAGAGTGTCTCAATTCAGAGGAGGGATAAATTTACTACCCTTCGGTGGCTTTTGTCCTAAACCACTGAAGTGTCATTGCAAAATTAGATGTCATACGGGGTTCATTTAGATTTTGCTAAACCAGATTGGATTTTATTTTTAAATAGTACTTGCTAAAATCTAATATAGATCAATGTGTTTTGTTTTTCCAGCAACATGTCATTGTATGATTTTTCGTTAGTTGCCTCTTTTAATTTGACCGATTACATACATTGGAAAGAGTCTCTTAAAACATATTTCATGGTGAACAACCTCAAGTTTTTCATGGTTGAAGAGTGTCCTCAAGTCCCAGACCCTGATGCATCGCGAAATGTTTGTAATGCATATGAGGTGTGGATGAAGGCTAATTCGATGGCCTTACTTCACATTTTGGCTAGCATACCTGATGCATTAGCTAAAAGGGTTGAGAACATGGTCATTGCACGCCAGATCAGGGACTCGTTGCAAGAATTGTTTGAACGTCAGTTCTTACTTTTTGAGTAAAAAGGGATGGATGACAAAGAAACTAGTAGTATCAGTTCCCAAGATAATCTCTAGTCTTTCTTGAATGTCAGGGGACTAAAAGAGAAAGCAATTGCTGCTGACTTTGATGAAGTTCATCGATGAGAATTGTTCTCTAAAATGGAACTTAGAACTTATATAGATTCTGATACTGATCTCACTACTCTCCAGAAGAGAAAGAAGTCTAAAGACAGTAAATGTGATTTATTTATCTTGGAGACGTGTTTTGTAGAGAATGATGATTCTGCCTGGATACTTGATTTAGGTGCTACTAATCATGTAAGTTCTTCCTACCAAGGATTTAGTTCCTAGAAAAAGATAGAAGATGGAAAGTTGACTCTTCGCGTCAGTATTGGTGAGGTTCTTTCAGCTGTTGCTGTAAGCAGGCTGAAGTTATTTTTGGACAAGAAACGTTATCTGTTACTGGATAATATTTATGTAGTTCCTCATATCAAGAGGAACTTAATTTCAGTTTCTTGTTTGATTGAACAAGGTTATACCGTCTCATTTTCTGAGAATAAAGTATTTATTTTTAAGAATGGTATGGAGATTGGTTTTGGTTCAATGGAAAATAACTTGTATGTACTAAGGCCGTTAATCATAAAAGCCTTGCTTAATACTAAAATGTTCAGAACAACAACAATTGCAAAAAGACCAAAGGTTTTTCTTAAGGAAAATGGCCATCTTTGACATCTAAGGTTAAGTCACATCAATCTCAATAGGATTGAGAAGTTGGTGAAATGTGGACTTCTAAATGCTTTAGAAGAAAACTTTTTTCCGGTATGTGAATCATGCCTTGAAGGCAAAATGACCAAACGACCTTTTACTCGAAAGATTATAGAGCCAAGGAAACCTTGGAGCTTATACATTCAGATCTCTTTGGTTTGACGAGTATTAGAGCTCGAGGTGGGTATGAATATTTTATCTCTTTCATAGATGATTATTCAAGATATGAGTATCTATACCTAATGCAACATAAGTCTGACGCCCGTGAAAAGTTCAAGGAGTATAAGGCTGAAGTTGAAAACTTGTTAGGTAAGAAGATAAAAACCTTATGATTTGATCGTGGTGAAGAGTATACGGACTTAGAATTCCAGAATTATATGATAGTACATGGAATTACATCCCAACTCTCGGTCTCAGGCACACCTCAGAAGAATGAAGTATTAGAAAGGAGAAACAGAACCCTGTTAGATATGGTTCGGTCTATGATGAGTTATTCTCATCTTTTAGACTCGTTTTGGGGTTTTACAGTGGAGACTGCATGTTACATTTTGAACAATGTTCCCTCGAAAAGTGTCCCTGAAATACCTTTTGAGCTATGGAGAGGTCGTAAAGGTAGTTTACGCCACTTCAGGATTTGGGGATGTCCAACCCACATGCTAGTGACTAATCCTAAAAAGTTGGAACCGCGTTCGAAAGTTTGCCTCCTTGTAGTGTAAGAGTGTAAAAATATGTAGCAGAAGTAACAAGGATCAATAAGCATTCAAATTCACTAATTATGGCAGAAACTTAAGCATGCTCATCTAAATAAGAGGGTTTTAGATCATACCTTTGTAGAACTCTTCAAGATCTCGATTAATCAACAACAGTCTTCTCCAAAGATCACCGCGAACCACCTCAAGAAAAGTGTTTAATCTCCTGGATGTATTGAGAAAAGACCAAAAGGGTCAAAACAATCGATAACTTAGAAAAAGTGAATTTTTTAAAACTAAATCTCGATGGTTGATCTTGCCTAAGATCCACGAGAAAAACTAGTTTAATGACTTAAAAAAAACGTGCTAGTTTTAAAAGATGAAAAGTTGATGGTGCTATTTCTGAAAATTTCCCATGTTTGTATAGTAATTTTTTAACCTTCTTTCATTTATTTTAAACGTAATCAATCAATCGTAAAATGAAAAGTGGAGCACATTTAAATACGTTCTAAAAAATTATTTAAAAAATATTCTGTATATTATAAATAATAGAAAAAAATCATTACGATTGCAATAATTTTGATTATGAAACAGTAAACATAACCTTAGTATATTGTCATGTATTTTTTTATTCTTTGGGATAAATTAATTTGTGGTCTCTTGAAACTTTGTGCATAATGATTTTGATGTGTTACAACAATATTGTTATTTACATGTCAATCAGGTCATGGTGTTTAAAATGTAATTTTTTTTAAATAAAGAAAAAAGATTTGGAAAAGAGAGTATATTAGGGCCTGTATAGTAGACAACTCAGATTCTGTTTTATACTTTCAGAATATGTGTTTGGTTAGCATTTTGGATTCTATTTCCAAAAACTGTTTTCAGATTATGCATTCTGAAAGCAACTTTTCTATGTTTTCAGCATATCCAGATTTTGAATTTAAAATTTTAAAATGCAGAATTATATTAAAAATGATAAAAACAATAACAATTATATTATTTTATGTTATAAACTCGATTATTTTTGTTAAATTTAAAATATGTAATATATTGTATATATTATATGATATTACAAATAATGATTATACAAATTTTTTTACATAAAACAAGTTAAAAAATTAATTAGTAATGGTTTATATTCAACTTAGTATTTAATGAGTAACTAAATAGATCTTGAATGACATTTTGAAAATTTGTTTGAATCTACTACCAAAAGCATATATGAAAATATGAAATACAATTATGTTTTTATTGAATCTATTGTTTTCAAAATTCTGTTTTTAGATTATCTACCAAGCCTTTAATGATTAATACCATTGAGAGTTAAGCTCATTTTGACTTGATATTAATGTTTTATAATTTAATAACTGTTTAATTGCAATTTATACACATTATTCATTACATAAAAATTCAAAGTTATAAGTGTAATCTTGAACAGTATGTAATCGACATACAAGAGGATCATGTTAAAAAAATAAAAAAAAGAAAAGCTATTGTATATGGAAAAGGTCAGGTGTTCTATAGTAATAACACTATTGATACGATTCATTTTATAGTTGTTACAAATGATTAAATTTAAATCGTCCATGCAAAAATATGTGAGTGTATTATATACAATTAGTTTATATAAGACTCGTGAAATATATAGGCCCCATTTGGTTCGTGATTTGAAATTTTGTTTTTAAAAATAAAAATTTCCTAGAAAACGAGAACAAATTCTTTATTTTCACTATATTTGAAAATACGTTTGGTTCCTATTTCAAAATTTTAATTTTGAATTAAAAATTTGAAAATTGTGTTTGGGTGAGAATTTGAAGGTGCATATAAAAATTAATTGTGTATTTTTTTTTACTTATTTCTTATTAACAATTTCAATAAAAAGGAGTGTGTATATATATATATATATAATGTAGAATAGAATTAGACGTAATAATAAAAAGTTGTGTTGTGACATTGAGGAGCACGACGAGAACACGGATATGGTGAAAATATAATATAATAATATATTTATATAATGATAATAAATAAATGAAATATAATCTATAATAAAATAACTAAAATCATTACATAACTAAAATTATAAAATTGGATATGAAAATTAATGCAATTGTGAAGTGGATTTCTCACCAATGTGCATTACATTGAGATCTACCAAATGCCACTATTTATAGACAAAGTGGCAAATAAGATGTGGACTTACATGAACGCTAAACATGAATTATTACAAGGCACATGGACAATATAAAAAATGAAACATGACTTTTAGAACACTAAGCATTGGACATCTATTTTTATGATATCTACAATACTCCTTCTTAGATGCTCATATATATATGAAATATGTCTCGTTAAAACCTTACTAGGAAAAACCCAATGGGGAAAAACCCTAGTGAAGGAAAAAAAGTACATATTTCATATAATACATACTCCTAAATAAATACAATATATTTACTCCCCCTCATAAAATCATCACTTGAGATCTCTGAGTTGTCGTATTCCAATGTTGTGCACCAATTTTTCAAAAGTTGCAGTTGGTAATGCCTTTGTAAATAAGTTTGTTAGGTTATCATTCGAACAAATTTGTTGTACATTGATGTCACCTTTTTCTCAAGATCACGAGGGTAGAAAAGTTCCAATGAAATATGGTTTATTCTATCTCATTTAATATATCCTCATTTGATTTGGATTATACAAGTTGTGTTGTCTTCGTATAATATTGTTGGAAGAATTTTATTAGAAGATAAGCAACACGTTTCACGAATGTGCTGAGTCATTGACCTTAGCCATACACATTCTTGACTAGTCTCATGAATTGCAAGAATTTCAGCATGATTTGAGGAAGTGACCATTATGTTCTGTTTCACCGATCGTCATGATAGAGCGGTTCCTCTACATGTGAATAGATAACTTGTTTGAGATATAGCTTTGTGTGGATCAAATAAATATTTAGAATCTGCATAACCAACTTGATCAATATTTGAATAAAACAAACCCATATCAATTGTTCCTCGGAGATAATGGAGTATATGCCTAATTCTATTCCAATGTCTTTTTGTAGGAGAAGAACTGTATCTAACTAATAAATTTTGCTGAAAATGCATATCTAGTCTTGTATTATTAGGAAGATACATAAGTGTACTAATTGCACTAAGATATGGTACTTTAGGACCAAGAAGTTCTTCATTATCTTTTCAAGGTCGAAATATATCTTTCTTTATATCTAATGAATAAACTTCCATTGGAATATTTAATAGATGTGCTTTGTCCATATAAAATCTTTTCAAAATTTTTTCTGTATAAGTTGATCGATGAATAAATATTTCATCTATTAAATGCTCAATTTGAAAACCAAGGTAAAATTTTATTTTTTCGAGATCTTTCATCTCAAATTCTTTCTCAAGATATTCTATTGCCTTTGAAAACTCTCCAGGAGTTCCAATTGTATTCAAGTCATCAACATATACGGTTATAATAGCAAATTCTGATTGTGATTTCTTTATAAAAACACACGAACATATTGTATTATTTTCATATCCTTCTTTCAATAAATATCCACTCAGGCGATTGTACCACATCCGTCCTGATTGTTTCAATCTATATGGTGATCTCTGTAACTTTATTGAATGTCAATCTCAGGAATTTGATGTATATGTTTCAGATACCTTAAATCCTTCTGGGATTCTCATATAAATATCATTATCAAGAGATCCATATAAATATGCTGTTATTACATCCATAAGATGCATATCCAGTCTTTTATACATAGTCGAGTCAATTAAATACCTTAGCGTAATTGCATCCACAACTGGAGAATATGTCTCATAATAATCAATACCAGGTATTTGTGAAAAGCCTTGTGCAACTAGTCTTGCTTTGTATCTTGTGACTTTATTGTTTTTATTTCTTTTTTTTCTCAAATACCCATTTGTATCCCACATGTTTGACACCTTCTAGTGTTTGGACTACTGATCCAAAAACCTGCAATTTCAGATATAATATCAAGAGTAATATTATACGCAAAAAATGTTGTCAATAACTACATGAATTTGATTCCATCGTTTTCCTGTCATGACATAGTTTATTGAAATCTCATTATTATCTTTAGGTATTTCACTTTCCCCACTAGTCATGTCGAAGATTTATTCATGGGTATTTACATCCTCAACCAAGTATTTTTCACTATTAATTGTTTTTCGTTTTCGAGGATTTTTATCTTTGGAACCCATTGGTCTACCAGGTTTTTGGCATGTTCGAGACTCTTCAATGACAACTTATTGTGTTGGGATATCAATTTTTGATGGAACATTTGCAGTTAGTATATATGACTCAGTATAAATATTGGTAATTGATTTGCTATATTTTGCAAATGAATTATTTTCTGAATTTCAAGTTCACAATGATCTGTACGGGGATCTAAATGAGATAATAACGATACATAATTTCCTTTTCCAATTTCTTAATTCCTCTCCCTAATATTGGAAACTTTGTCTCATTAAAATGACAATCAACAAATCGTGCAGTAAATCCATCACCTGTCAGGGGTTCAAGATATTTAATAATTGATGAGTAATCATATCCAATATATATTTCTAACCTCCTTTGACGACCCATCTTAGTGTATTGTGGTGGAGCAATTGGAACATATACTGCACACCCAAAAATTCTCAAATGGGAAATATATGACTCATGACCATAAATTAATTGTAATGGCGAGTACTTATGATAAGCTACTGGCCTAATGTATACAAGTGATGCTGCATGTAAAATAACATGTTCCCATACAAATGAATGAAGCTTAGCTCTCATAAGTAATGGTCTTGCAATTAATTGCAAACGTTTTATGAATGATTATGTTAAACCATTTTGTATATGAACATAAGCTACATGATGTTCAAACTTATCCCAATTGACATATAATAATTATCACAAGTGGGAGATGTAAATTTACCAACATTATCAAGACGAATGGTTTTAATTGTGTAATCAAGAAAATGTACTCTTAATTTAATTATTTGAGCAAGTAATCTTACAAATGCAAGATTTCCACTTGATAATAAGCACACGTGTGACCATCTACTGGATGCATCTATTAATATCATAAAATATCTAAATGGTCCACTTGGTGGGTAGGTCCACATATATGACCATGAATTCGTTCTAAAAATGCAGCTGATTCAGTCTTCACTTTAGTTGGTGATGGTCTAATTATCAATTTTTCTTGAGAGCAAGCATCACATGATAATTCATTAGATTGAAGAATCTTTTAGTTCTTCAATGGATGTCCATTTAAATTTTCAATAATTATCCTCATCATTATAGATCTTGGATGACCCAATCGGTCATCCCAAATTGTAAATATGTTTGGATTCACGAACTTCAGGTTCATTGTTGCATATGTTTCAATTACTCATATATGAGTATATTATAATCCAGAAGATAAAGCAAACAACTCTTCCAATATACGTTTTTCATTTGAGACAATGGACATGATATATAGATATTCCACATTATTCTTACTATCAGTTTCAATATGATAACCATTGCAACGTATATCTTTAAAACTTAGAAGATTTCTTTTTGATTGACTAGAGAACAATGCATTGTCAATTGTAAATTTTGTTCTTCTAGGCAAAATAATATTTGCTTTTCTAAAACCTTCGATCAAGTTTGCAGAACCTGATATTGTACTTACTTTTTTTTTTCAGCATTGTCAATTTGGAAGAGTATTTTTTATTTGTAAGTATTGTGTGTGTAGTCGCACTGTTTGCTAAACATATATCTTATTTGCTCATTTTTGAAACACCAACATATGAAAATGATCCATGTTTCTTCATTAAAAGAAAATAATTACAATAAGAAAAACAACAATTAAAAATACAAAAGTTCACTAAAAAAATCATGAAGATAGATAAAAGAAGACAACAATATTAAGTCTAGATATTCTCAAAGTAAAAAAAAAAAAAAAAAGACACTTGATGTTCCACCAACTGTGCCAATCTTCTCTTTAGGAGATCCAAAGAAGTCAGCCACATCCAAATTTGTCGTGTGGGAAGGGTCGAATATGTCATTATCCTGGTATGCAAAATTTGCTTCCACATTTTTCTCTTTTTCCTTCAGAGAGGTTTGATAGAGGCCAACTAAGTGTTTTGACGTATGACAGGTATATGACCAATGTCCAGTCATTTCGCATCAGAAGCATTTATTTTCACAACTCTTTGAACTTTTATCTTGTGGAGCTTTTCCTTTGTGATCATCATTTAGTGTGTTTCTTTTGAAATTTAAATGATTAGAATGACCACCACGAAAATAATAATTATTTCTTCCTCTACCACGGTCATGACCTCAACCACGACCACGACCACCATCTTGACCACGATTATTAACATTCACAACATTCACTTCAGGGAATAGTGTTGTTCCAATTGGTCGAGATTCGTGGTTCTTCATCAATAACTCGTTATTTTGTTCGACCACGAGGAGACATGAAATTAGTCCAGAATATTGTTTAAAACCTTTCCCTCGATATTGCTGCTGCAAGAGCATATTCATGCATGAAATGTAGAAAATATCTTCTCTAACATATCAACTTCAGTAATTTTCTCTATGCATAACAACAATTTCGAATTGATTTTAAATAATGTAGAGTTGTAATCACTTACTGATTTGAAATCTTATAGCCTCAAGTGTATCCACTCATAACGAGCTTTAGGAAGAATAACCGTTTTTTTGATGATCATACCTTTCTTTCAAAATTTTTCATAAGATACAGAGATCTTTTATTGTAAGATACTCCATTTTCAATCCCTCGTGAGATGATGACGAAGAAAAATCATAGCTTTTTCTTTGTCCTGACTAGATGTCGTATTTTCTTCTTTAATTGTCTCCCTAGGATTCATAGCATCCAGGTGAATTTCGACATCAAGTACCCATGACAAATAATTATTTTCGTTAATATCAAGAGTGACAAATTCTAATTTTGTGAGATTTTTCATGGCAACACTATCATAAAATATTGTACTTATGTTAGAAATTTAATAGATATTGAATATACAAAATAACATTAAATTTATTAATTATAACACGAGGGAAAAACCGACATACCTTTAGTGGAGAAAACGACAGGAGCTCGTGCTGTTAACGTGTTGTGAAATTGAGGAGCACGACGGGAACACAGATAGGGAGAAAATATAATATAATAATATACTTATATAATAATAATAAATAAATAAAATCTAATCTAAAATAAAATAACTAAAATCATAAAATAACTAAAATTATAAAACTGAATATGAAAATTAATGGAATTTTGAAGTGGATTTCTCACCAATGTGTATTATATTGAGATCCACCGAATGCTACTATTTATAGACAAAATGGTAAGTAAGATGTGGACTTATATGAACGCCAAACACGAATCATTACAAGGCAAATGAACAATATGAAAAATGACACATGACTTTTAGGACACTAAGTATTGGACATCTATTTTTATGATATTTATAATAAGTTGTAATTTATTATAGTTTAACAAAAAGTAACAAGTCCTATTATTAATATAAATAGCAAAATGACTAGTAAAAAAAAAAGTGACACTACTATATCATACTTCATTTCAGTAGGAATTTACGATTGAAATTTCCAACCATGCCTATATATATTTCACTTTATAAAATGAAATATTAGATTAAGTAAAAATATTTTTGAGAAGTGTTAACCTGCCTTTGATTACTATAATCAAGTCACATAGCTCCTACAATATCATCTCTTATGGTATTCATTTGAAGTAGATTCTTGGCTCATATCCATATTAAGAACGTCTAGTCTATTGCCCATATTCTCACCATCTATCACTTCTAAGTCATTAGCTGTATATTCTTCAAACAATCGACCATCCATTGATTGGCTTCTAATAAAATTATGCAATGCACAACAAGCAATTGGTATCTTTCTTTGTTTCCTAATAGGATAGTTTGACATTAACTTAAGCATGGGAAATCGAGCTTTAAGTATTCCAAAGCAGAGTTCAATCACATTTTAAGGGCTGTTTGAGGTACTGAGATGATATAGGATGTGTAGAGTTCTGATCGAGTATGATGGAGTATGTTCAAGCATTGAGATGATATACGACACATAGAAGGAAAATGATGGTGAGATATAAAACACGTTCAAAAAATAGACCCACAAACAATTAAATCGGTGAGATAGGATAATGGGCCTCTAAACACTGAGATGATATAGGATGTGGGGATCTTTAGATATCTTCCTTTATCTCTATAATCTCGTAAGTGATATCTTCCTCCACGATATGGACTAAGAAAGCCAAAAATATTTGTATAACCAGAATCAACAACACAGTACTTACCTATTAAATAAAGTAATCATCATGTAATATATTAAAAATTAAAATTAGTAGTCAAAGTAAGCTTGACTTAGTAGTATTGACATGCACTCCGTCCCAAGAGATTGGAAGTTTAATCTCTCACCCTGTAATTGTTATACTAAATAAACAATTAAAATTAGTAAAATGTAGTAAAGAAGTTTTTGAAACCTTCGGATGGCATCGGAAAATTATTATCCTCTCTCCTTATAGCATCAATTAATATTCTTGAATTATTTGCAGTTCCTTTCCATCCAATGTATATAAAGATGGATAGCATGTTAAAGGAGCATGCACACATAATATTTTGAGTAACTTGAACTTTTCGATCTCGATAATGTGTTGGATAACTCCAACAAAATGGAATCAAAGTATTTATATCGAAAAAAGATTTTCTCATCTATTTCTTCCACAAACTTATTCTTACATATGTTTTGGTTAAACTTTTCTCATCAATTTCTTCCACAAACTTATTCTTACATATGTTTTGGTTAAACTTTTCTCATCAATTTCTTCCACAAACTTATTCTTACATTGATTATCAAAATGCTTGGTACAATATATTTTGGTTAAACAATTTTAATCATTCCCAGTTCATAATGTTTGACAAAACATGTATTCAAAATTTTCCATTATGGTTTAATGATTGGTGGAATATATTCGACTTTAATGAAACTATTCTGCCATACCCAATTCTTGAAAGTTTTAAATACTTTTCAAATAATTTCTCAAATTCTTTTAACTCAACTTTACGTTTTTCAAATTATTTTCATCTGGCATGGATCTTTGGCTTCATATTATGGGTATAGGTGGAAAATCAATTTTCCACCACATTTTTCGAAGCAGTAGTTGTGTTAAATTTGTTCCACCATTTGATTATGTATGTTCGAAAAAGATGGATGGAAGATTCCATTTGATTCTATGATTGAGTGATTCCAGCCAAAGATCCATGCCAGATGAAAATAATTTGAAAAACGTTAAAAGAATTTGAGAAAATATTATTTGAAAAGTATTTAAAACTTTCAAAAATTAGGTATGGCAGGATAGCTTCATTAAGGCCGATAACTCAATTCCTGAAACAATCCAAAAAACATTTCCATCAAATTTTCATCAAATTTTCATTTCATTCCAAGTCATCCACAAAAAACTCATTTATTCTATCAATTTATTCTTGTTGATAGCGATTCAATTGAAATCACTCATAATAGAAAAAAAGACGATCCCAACAAAATTCGATTACGAATTGTTAGGATTGGTATAATATGTTTTGGCTAAATAATTTTAATCATTGATTCATAATTTTTGACAAAATATGTATTCAAAATTTCCCATTATGGTTTAATATTGGTGAGATATATTCGATCTTAATGAATCATATAAAGATTGAAGATTGTTTAGTCCCATGTAATTTTTATGAGGTTTTTTTCAAAATATTTAGTAGGTATTAAATCTTCTTGTATATAGTTTTGATCAACCATTGAGTCGATTAAGACCTTAGAAGTTAAATGGTATTCCTTATTTATGACAAGATTAATAATAGAGTACTATTTTTAGAATAATAATAATAATAATAATAGTAAAACTGAAGGATATGTTACAATTTATTTATTTTTACTTACTTTAAACAAAGGGTAGTATTCGTAATTCTTTGTAATTTCTTGAGGAGTGACTCTAATATCAAGTGGCTGAATAATAGTGGTAACCAACTTACATAAAGCCTTTAACACCCTATTAAATTAACGTGAAATTGTCTCTTGAGAGTGCTGAAATCCTTCTAATAAAATTCGATTACGTGCATTATGACCTACTCTAATAAAAAAACATGCCAAATACTTATAATTCTATCGTCTTGTAAATAATCTAATGACTTCAATCTTTGATACAATGCCCTAAATGTACATCGATTCGGTCGAAAACAGTCATAAATCCTACCCAGATGTCGGTTTAATAACTCGATAATAGATTCATGACTTGATAAGGTAGATGTTCGACAAAGTTAGTCAATTCCTTAAATAATATCATTTTCTGAGAGGATGTTGATGATCATGTATCATCTTGCATTATACTGGATGCTTAGTATTAAAATAGTAGTCATATATTCAAATAAATATTAATCATATGAACAATTCTTATAGCATGTTAAGCAAACATTATAATCAAAATATAAAATGTCAAACAAAACCAATTAATTCATTAAAAAAAAAAAAACATCATGGTTGAATATTAGGACCCATAATGTAACGAATATTCTCTTCGTCCATCAACATAAACATGGTCCTCCATTCAAGTAAAGTAAACTTTGTGCAAGCTCTAGCATATGATGCTTTATCTAGATTAGAGATGAAGTTCAATTTTTTCATGCATTTTTTGATTGAACCTGTTACGAAATCAACAATTAAAGAACACAAAAAGGAACGTAGAGATAGAGGAGATTGACACACAGATATATGTGGTTCACTAACGGTGTGTTAGCGAGACCCCATACTTGGTTGTTCGAAGCGCCAACAAACAAATTCAAAACATTCCAACAAAACCTTTTAAAATACTTACTCCTATAAATTCAAAGCTTCTTGTTTAGCAGCCCTTCTAGTCATTTTTTCATTCATTGATTCAGTCCATATTTCCAAAGCAGCATTGACACTAGAATATGTTGGTCAATAGGAGGATCCATACTACAATGTTGGTCGGGCCTTAGAAGTTTGGAGTTCACTGTCTTCATTCACCTTTTCTTGACATATTTCAACTTCTACATGAGCACCAGAACCAATAAAATCTTTCTCCGATTCTCTTTCTTCATCGGAACTAAGTGGAACTTGAGTTGATGCAGAACACATTTGTCCAGTTGCAGTCATGTTATTGAAAATTTCTCCAAGTATGTTATTATGTTCACATCCTTTCTTGTGAAATCTTTTTCCAAATTGATTTTTCTGTAAATAATGAGCATAAATTATAAACTATAAGCTTAAGTATTTATTAATCACTATCAACTAATAATTAAGGAAGTTTGCTAGATAATTGTTTACCTTCAAATAAGTTGTCCAAATGTCTTCTAGTGAATTAATTGTATTATTGGCAGGATGTTGGGTTTTATACCCTAAAACTCGTAGATAGTAAATGTAAATAATGGATCATCATCAATAAAGAGTTGATGTTACTTCAATAAGTATTATTAATTGTATTATATTCTATTTTGTCTTAATAACCCTAAATCTAATAAATTAACGTCCTAGGCTGTTTTATGAGTCTTGAATTGTATGTGGAGACATACAGGGATCAATGTTCAAGATATAGCCTAATATAGTATAGGGATAAGGGTGGATACCTTAACCTAGTGACACTATGGATACGACGCACTTTGTATTTGATACAAACACAATGATCTAATGCATTCATGTAGGTGACATGCAAGTGAGGGTATCCTATGCAATGAGTTTGCATAAGTCCAAACTACAAAACAGTAACCACTGGATGTAACATTATTGACTAGTTAGATTTCTATTTCAATAGGATAACCTAGGTAACTTAGTCTTTATTCTGAGTGTATTATGAACTCTTGTTCACGAGGGATTGTCCTTTAATTTGCATGTGTGAGAGTGGCCAGTTTTCCGACTCAATAAGCCTACCATTTTGGGGACAAGATAGAGCAGGAGTTGAGAATATAATAATACAAGATGCATTTCGCTCCTTCTTGACTTTAGGGTAAGTAGATGAGTGTTCCCTTAAGTGGTGTCTCTAGGACTTGAACAGAGGACCCTACACTCTCAATGGCCCGAGAGGGATTTTTGTTTAATGGTTGGACCATAAATAGATTGTTCATTAGAGAAGCACTAGTACTAAATGATACAGAGGTAACCCAGGGGTAAAACGGTAGTTTGACCCAATTGGTGTTACAAACACTCATGAAAGACTAATTTGCTGTCATTGGTCTATATCCATGGACACAGAAATATATATGCAGTGAGAAGAGTGCAGTTGTGGGTCTTTAGTGGAGTGTACCCACAGTTTGTTGAGATTGGTGTCCTAATTCTCCTGGAGTCTCGTAGTTTAATTTGTAAACTTTGTACATATTGTTATTAATAAAATAAGAGTTATTTTATTTACATTTACTCATATCTAATAAACAAAGATCCATGGTTATTGTATGTAAACTTAAGCATGTATATGAGATATACAAATGGATCATGCCTTAAGTAATAACCTAAAAATATATGTAGTATAAGGCTATAGGGCGGATACCTTATCCTTGTGACACTACGGATACAACCAGCTTTGTAGAGGTTCACAAGTGTTGTGAACTACTACAGATGGTCTAATCCTGACCATTCATGTGGAGACATGCGAGCGGGGATGTCCTATACAAAGAGTTTATATAAGACTGGACTGCGAGATGATTCGTCTTTTTATATAACGCCGTTGATACTTGAGACTTACATCTCACCTAAATGACCATAGGTGACATGATCTTAATCCTGAGTGTGTTTGGAACTCTTGCCTTTGAGGGCAGTCTTTTGATTAGTAAGAGTGAGAGTGGCCAGATTGCCAACTCAAAAAGCCTACCATTTTGGGGATTTGTCTGATTGGGGAGCTGGGAACTCAGTTACACAAGATGGAAGTCACTCCTTCGCCGAAGTAGGGTAAGTAGATAGATTGCTCCCTTAAGAACTGATTCCGGATCTTGAACATAGTGGTCATAACTTCTCTTTGGAAGATAGAACTCAGTCATAGTAGAACTATGACTTATTTCATTAGAGAAATTAGTGGTACTTAAGAAGTTAGATGTAACTACAGGGACAAAACGGTAAATTGGCCCAACTGTACTTATGAACGATCTATGAAGAGTTATCGCATGGTTGATTGGTTGATATGGACACAGAAATATATTTGTAGTGAGGAGAGTGCAGCTGTCGATCTTTAGTGGAGTATCCGACAGTTAACGAATGGTGGATCTCGTGACTAAAGAGCTTAGTTAGTTATTCACATACCATTGGAGCTTCAAGTTACAGGTCCATAAGGTCTCATTGGTAGCTCAATGGATTCAAGTTGAGAATCAGTTATTGGGGTTAGTTTGAAGTGTTCAAATTAACAAGAGAAAATTCAATTATATATGATATAATTGGTGTGGTGTATGAGATACATCAAGTGGAGGATTAATGTAAATATGATTTACATTAAGTACTATAAAATAGAACCATCATCAATAAAGAGTTATGATGTTATTTCAATAGGTGTTATTGATTGTGTTATATTCTATTTTGTCTTAATAACCCTAAATCTAATAAACTAACACTGTAGGTTATCTTATGAGTCTTGAATTGTATGTGGAGACATACAAGGATCAATATTCAAGATATAATCTAAAGGGCTTATAGTATAGGGATAAGGGTGGACACCTTATCCTAGTGACACTATGGTTACCGTCAAATGTAATTTGTATTTGATACAAACACAATGATCAAATACATTCGTGTAGGTGACATGCGAGTGAGGGTATCCTATGCAATGAGTTTGCATAAGACCAAACTGCGAAACAACAACCACTAGATGTAACATTATTGACTAGTTAGGTTTCTGTTTTAACAGGATAACCTAGGTAACCTAGTCTTATTTCTGAGTATATTATGAACTCTTGTTCACGAGGGATTGTCCTTTAATTTGTATGGGTGAGAGTGGCCAGTTTGCCAACATTAAGCCTATCATTTTGGGGACAATACCGAGTAAGAGCTAGGAATAATAGAAGATGCATTTCGCTCCTTCTCGACTTTAGGATAAGTAGATGATTGTTCCCTTAAGTGGTGTCTCCAAGACTTGAACAGAGGACTCTACACTCTCACTGGCCCGAAAGGGGTTTTTGTTTAATGGTTGAACCATATGTAGGTTGTTCATTAGAGGAGCACTGGTACTTAAGGATGCAGAGGTAAACCAGGGGTAAAATGGTAGTTTGACCCAATTGGTATTACAAACACCCGTGAAGGACTAACTTGTTGTCATTGATCTATATCCATGGATACAGAAATATATCTACAGTGAGAATAGTGCAGCCGGTCTTTAGTGGAGTGTACTCACAGTTAATGAATATTGAATAATTTGTTTAATGAGTTTATCCAATTAATCTCATATTGTTGGAGCTTTTGACTTGTAGGTCTATGAGGTCCCCTCCCTAGCTCGTAAAGGGAATTGAGGTACTTATGTCTTAAATTGAGTTTGAAATATTCAAATTCACTTAGGGAAATAATATAATGTATAATGATACATTGTAATATAAATTTTATATTTTAATTAAACTTTATAATATAAAGTTAATTTTGGATATGATCCAAAATTAAATATTTGAAGGAGTTCAAATATTATTAGATTCATATTAAAACTATAGGTTAAAATTAATGCGTATTTGATGCACATTAAAACTATAGGTTATGAGAGGAATACAATTGAATATGATTCAAATGTAGGCTAAATTAAATATTTGATATTTAATTTGGTAATTATTTAATTGTAGAATTAAATAATTATTTAATTTAATTAAAACTATAGGTTATGTGAGAGATGTTTCATTTAATATGATTTAAATGAAATCATTAATTAAATTAGGTTTAATTATTGATTAATTTAATTAATTAAATTAATTAATCAGATAGCTCCCATGTAGGGGAATTGTCTGAAAAGTGGGTGATCCCACGTTCCTTTCTCTCTCTATTGATAAAAAAAAAATGCAGAGAACACAGATTCTACAAAAGAGTTCTAGAATCGTCTCTCTCATTTTCTCCCTCTCCAATCTCTATTATTTTTCTAGTTCCCACAAACCGAATTTTACACCTCAAATATGAGAATAGGAGAGAAACCTTTTGGTGGTGTTTATTACAACCCCAAGAAGGTTTGGTGATTTTCAATCGAGGTTTCTACAAAAGTATGTAATTTTACCATTTTCTCTGTAGATTTAATTTTAAGGACGCTCAACCTAAGTTTTAATTTTAGAGTAGACTAATTTTTTTTCTTATCTATGTATTATTTCTGAATTGACGGTGTATGGGTATTTTAGAAATCCTAAATTATAACGATTTTAGTTCTGTGATTTCCACTGCATTAGGGCTTTATTCCCTACAATTGGTAACAGAGCCAGGTTGTTATATTAGTTTAGGTTTTTTGAAATTTGCACTGGGTTATTGGTACAGAAAAAGTACTGGTATAGAATTTAGATAAAGTTTTTATCAGTTCAGCCCTCACTTTCTAAACTAATATTTTGGTCTGGAACGAAGAAAAAGTATTGGTACAAAATAAGTTCAAAAGCGATCTAGATAGTTTGGTTAAATGATTTTCAATTGTAGTGTATTTGTTTTTAAGTTTAGTGTATTTGTTGGGTGTAGTTTGGAAACTAATTAAACTATATTTGTAGGTCACATAAATGTCCTGTCGGAAGTATCGCCAAAAACTTTCAAAAGATCTTTGATGACCACAAACTCTCATCTGAATTACAGTGTAATTAATTTTTCTTTAACCCTAAAATGCCCCCATCTGGATTTTCAATTCTGTTGCAACTAATTCAAATCAAATGTAATCTTTTTAAAAAATCTAATATATATATATATATATATATATTTTCAAATATCATATTTGATCTTATCTCGAATTTCAAATTTTATTTTATCTAATTTTTCAATTTTCATCTTTTTCTCACTGATTTTATTTTTTGTTTTCAATCAATGACAAGTCTACTTTGGAGGTTTGACTTAACCAATCAAATCCATTGGTGCGTAGACAAAAAGACTCGACTTAATCAACCATCGGCCAAGAGTTCAGGTTGCAGAGTCTCTTCTTTCCAAAGTGATTCTTATTGAGCCATTATGAAAAGGTAGACCAAGCATATGAAAGATATTGACATTAACCAATTTGTCACACCATTGTTGGTGGAGGAGCCCATTTCGGAGAGGAAAATGATGACAACTTGGTTGGAGAAGAGGTCAGTGAGAGTCTGGCCAATTGATAGTCTCTAGATGTTTGTTTTAATTACAATGTAATTACGAATATTTCTTAATAAGTCAATTGCAATCTCATTTTATATAGTTGGAGGTTGTTTAGACTTTTATAAATTCTTTATTTTTAATTTTTAATTTTTTTACCATTTTTATGAATGAACCGATGATTTGCAATTTTTACAAATAAAAAGTTAAAATCCACTATTTTGTCTTCGATTTTTGCTTCTTTCCTCCATTTTTTCATTTTATTTTCTCTCGGTTTTTGCTTCTTCCTCCCCCCCCTTTATATATTTTATTCTTTTCTTTATTTTTTATTTTCTTTCATTTCCTTCTTTTTTCCTTTCTTTTTCTTTTTCTTTTTTCTTTTTTAATTTTCTTTTCTTTCTTCGGTTTTTGCTTATTACTTTTTCTCTATTTTCTTTCTTCCGTTCTTGCTTATTCCTTTTATTTATTTTTATTTTCTTCTCTTTCTCCGATTTTTGCTTCTTCCCTTATCTTTTTTTATTATTTTATTTTATTTCTTTTCTTTTTCCCATTTTTTGTTTCTTCTCTTTTTCTTTTTGTAGTTTTTCTTTCATTTATCCGGCTTTTGCTTTTAAAAATTTTCTTTCCTTTATTTGAATTTTTTCTTCTTCTCCATTTTTTTTCACAAGAATTATTCTGTATGCAGGACTTGAAAGTACTCAATTGCTTAACACCAACAAGCCAATCATCAAATTTGATTATTATAACAAATGATAAATATAAATAGCAAGTGAAAGTCTATGATTGATAGCTACTAATATTTTCTATCATTAATAGCTTAATCTTTGATTATATTTTCGTAGTTAATAGCCACTTATAGAAATCTATCATTGATAGCCAACTTAGTGAGTTTAATTAATAAAGTTGAATCTCGAACTAAAATGTAAGTGGAATGCCTAGAAGTTATCACTAATAGCATGTTTATCAATGATATAAGCTATCATCGAAAAGAAAAGGGACTTATAAATGTTTGGGAAGGACAAGAAAGGGGCAAAAAGGTGTTCAGTGGCTATGATTGATAGAAGCTACTACTGATAGCATATTACCAGTGATATAAGCTAATACTAATAACATGTTATCGATGATAGAAGCTACCACTGATAACACGTTATCGGTGATAGAGTACTATCACTGATAGCATGATATCAGTGAGATCATTGATAGCATCTTATTAGTGATGCTATTAGTGAAAGAAACTATCACTGATAACCACAATATGAGTGATGTTAGTGATATCGGTGATAAAATTTAGGTGATATCTATATATCGAGTTTATTTCAAAGGTGATAACCAGTTATAGAAGTCTATCATTGATAACCTTAAGTGTTAATATTTCAAGGTTGATTCTAATTGATGAAAGTCTATCACTGATAATGACTGAAGGTGTTATCAGTGATAGTTATGATAAAAGATTATTAGTGATCACTACTACGGTAATCAAAGTTGTTAGTCTTATTTCAAAGTTGATCACTATTTATAATCTATCATTGATAGCCCTGATAGCCTTAAGTAGTAATATTTCAACGTTGATTCCAATTGATGAAAGTGAATCAATGATAGCTAATAATAATTGATAGCAAATTAAAAGCTAATATTTCAAGATTGTATTAATTTTTCTCAAATTGAAAGTTATCGTTGATAGCAACTATCATCGATAGTAATTGATAGCAGCTATCAGTGAATCACTGATAGCTGCTATCAGTGATAGCTTTTAATTTGAGAAAACTAAGAAGAAGCAAACAAAATGGTGGCTAGGCATGAGTTTTTTAGTCTTTTACCATTTTTTTTATCTATATATGCAATTATTTTATCATTGTACTACATATTCTATTATTTTGGGCTTGATTTCTATTTATGCAACTAGTCCTTTCTTCAAGTATTTATTAATCTATGTCTGATGCACTCGTGTTTTATATATATACTGTTGTTACACTTGGAATATCGTGCTTATAAAATGAAGCACACATGTTTTAGAAATATATTTCTTATTTATGTTTTTGTCATACCCTGCACCAGATTATCCACCTAACCTAGATGGAATAGTGACTGCAGCAGTTACTAACCTTTTTGCTGGCACCCACTGCTTATCTCACCTTAAAACCATACTCAAACTCTGTATATTTACATAATAATACATAAACTAATACAGGGTTTCGTAGCATTGTTTACACAAGAATAATACAACTTAGTAAGCCCCATCTAGAACACTAGTCACTAATCAGATACGTGTGTACTAGCTAATACTGATCTTCAATTACACTTCCTTTAACCTGTCTCTTTGAGTGGCAGAGCAGCATCAGAAACGTCTTCTGGGAATTGACCGCTATCTGAAAAAGAAAACATTTGAAATCATGAGCTAGAAGCCTAGTGAGTAACTTTATAAAACATAAATCTCATGTTTAAGAACCATAGCTTGAAAGCGTAATACCAAAAACTAGAATAAACCATGCAATGTTTACATAAAGAATATCATCGTATCAAGAACTGGAGTTATAGTTGAGAATGAGCACTCCCTACTCTAATTCCAATGTCAAGCCATGGCTGGATAAAACCTCTACTTCAACCTGTTTCACATTAAACTATAGCTAGAAGAGATCCCCACATCGATCTCTTTAAATAATCTGAGGGCATCTCAATCAACATCCTTATGACATAAATGTTGATAAAAACTCTTATACCTCAATACTTATTACATCTTAGTTGAGAACGAGCATACACCGCTCTAGCTCCCAACGTCTATTACTGGCCAAGAGATCCATATCTCGATCTCGCATTCACATCTGCCTACATACACGTCGAGTTTACTATGTACCGTCAACATCTTAGGTACATTTACTCAGATACCTTCCTTACCAGTAATTCTACTCACTTGTTTTGAAATACCAACACATGTACCTTGACAAGTTTAGGTATTTAAACGCAGTATGTCAAGCTTCCTTCAACCTTAGCCTTAACCCTAACGCATGCTTCACATTTGGTGAAATAGGTTAAATTAAAACATATTCAGCTAGCTTATGGAACCATCAGTATGCATTAGACATGTACATCATACTTGGAAAACTCCTACATTATTAAACATCAAGCGTTGATGATCATTTACAAGCATTAACCACTCAAGACCATCCTTCTAGCCTAGAGGAAATATGACTACCTCTATTCCTAGTTGAGATTGAACTATTAAGTCTAACCCTCAATCTCAACCTTAATCAGGGAGAACACTTTTGCTCAATCCCTCGACGTCGTATTACCTATGTGCACGTAGTTATAACTGGGTACCATCGTACCATGTATACCTAACTAGGATACCTTCTCATAAGTTCTTCAGTATCCTCAGGTACTTCTGCTCAGATACCTTCTCAAACGTCCTTTAGTATCGAGCTGTTAAGATACCTACTCATATGTTCCTCGGTATCAATTTGGTCGGATACCTTCTCAAAAGTCCTTCGGTATCGAATTGGCCAGGTACTTTCTCAAAAATCCTTCGGTACCAAGTTGGTTAGATACCTTCTCATATGTTCTTTGGTATCAATTAGGCCAGATACCTTCTCAAAAGTCCTTCGGTATCAAATTGGCCAGGTACCTTCTCAAGTGTCCTTTAGTACCTTGTTCTAAGTAAAACTAGTCATAGACATTTAGTAAAAAGGATACCTTCTCATAAGTCCTTCAGTATCCATTACACAACAAGCCACCAACATTTAGTGGAACATCATAGTTTAGTGCTCAGATCATAATACCAGTTCATCTTTCATACAGAACCATCATAAAAAATGGAGTTACTTAACCCTACTGTAAGTACTTGAACAATATAACCCATTTACATCAATCCCATGGTAAACATAATCTACTCAGTATGAGAAACCGTTTCATAATCATATTGCTTGGCACATCATTTATTCACTTAACATGAGAAATACTTCTAGTGATATCATAATTTACTAAACTAGTAAAACAGTAAGAAATCACACAGTCACTCACCATTTGTTGGTTTCATAATAAGTTACGAGCTTCTGCTAGCTCTTCATGGCCTGAAAAAATATATTTCTCCAATTAAACTACTTAAAATTCCTAGCAAAATACCTTAAGTAGCTCATTAACTAACAAAATTTCCATCCTCAACAAACTGCCTTACGAGCGAGATCACCAAGAGCAGAACCAGCGAGGTCACCAAGAGCAAAACCAGCGAGATCAGCTTGAGCAGAACCAGCGAGATTAGCTTGAGTGACACTGGAGAGAGCCTCACCAGCGAGAGCCTTACAAGCGATGCTGAAGAGAAGGACACTAGTGATACCTTCTCATTTCTAGCGAGAATTCCCCCGAGAGTGAGATTCTCTTCATAATTTCCGGCGATACTCTGCCCAAACGACACTAACGATACCTTCTTATTTCCAGCAAGAATTCCCCCGAGAGCGAGATTCCCTTCACAATTTCTAGCGATACTCTTCATTTAGCAAGTTGTTTGCTTGTTCTTCCCAAACAGCTGTTTGCTTATTCATAAGTTCCCTGTTATAACTTTAAAAATTCATAACTCAAAATCTAGACTTCTTTTTAAGAAACTTCCTTCTACAAACATTTTAGAATTGAGTTAATTTCTTACCTTAAAATTTCAGCCATCAATTCCTTGTAGTTTGGCTTAAAGCCTCAAATCTTCACCTCGGGCCCTGTTTCCCTAAGATTCTGTTTCTCCTGCAACTTCATCACTTTCCCCCTCTTCTTCTTCTACCATCTTCCTCTGGCACAACAGCCTTAAGAATTAAGTCTTCTCAGCTTTTCAAATGGTACTGATTTCACCAAATTTGTTCATGTAGATTGCCAAACCAGACTTTCGAGGTTCCCTTTCCCTTTTTAATCCTCCCGCCGCCTCTCAATTCAAGGACAATCTACCACGTCAACGCATTTCCAATGTCTCGGCCTTATAATTTGCATGGATTTCCACTTATATGTTATTTAATATATTGTTCCCTTGGCAATACACACTTATTTAAGAGTTTAAATTCAGAGGTTTACACTTAGCTTACACAAGCTTATTTCTTCAAGCTTCCACCCTCTATCCTTCCTAAGTCATGACTTCATTAGAGGACTTCACGTTACTTATAGTAACTTCGAGTTTTACATTTTTCTTTCCCTTTCTTTTTTTCCCCAGCCAAATAGAAAAGAAGTCAACCCACTACCTGTCACACCCCGCCCCCAGACCACCCTTCTAGCCCGGGAGAGGGATGCAACTGGCAACAGTTATCAGCCCTTAGGCTGACACTTACTGCCTAATGACTCTTGCAGAATAACTCTGATACCATACTATAACTTATACACAGTGGAATGATTAAGTCAAGGAGATAAACTACAATGGATTAAGTAGGTCCATCTTTTATTACGATAGTGATATAACGTTTATACAACTTAAAGACTTAACTACAAGGTTTACAACGACAATCGTAAAATCCTCCGGAAGTGTAACTGTGGCACGTGGCAGACCTTGACCTTAGCAGCACCCTGGAACTCCTCACTTTTCGCTACCTTGGGGGGGGGGGGGGAGAATTAAGAAAACATTTTGAAAGAGTGTGAGATACTAAGCCCAGTTAGTGGTTCTTTTAAGATGGAAACCACTTTGAAAATCATCATTTTGGGAAATCAATCACATAAAAATAATCACAGTGTACTCATGCATGATCAAAGATATAGTCGTGCAATCAGTAACCTCTATTCCACAATGCTACACGTGGCATGCATATCACAACAACAATCATCACAAACATCACAAACACCTATGGAAACCTTCCTATGACCCCAATTCCCGCAATGTGCACATTGACTATTTTATTTATCCCGCTAGTCATGCTTAGGTACTTGACCATATTTCCCGTCGGTCGTCACCGACTATTATTTTCCCGCCGACCGAAGCCGACCAATATTTCTCGTCGACCGAAGTCGACCATTATTTCCCTTCAAGCATCTTTTGTTAAGCATGCTAACCACATCCCGGGCATAATCGCAGTTTCCATAGTCACACACAAACAATATCATGACAATCATCATATTACCAAAAGCAACTACTTATGCATAGTCCTATATCAAAGTATAGGTTAAATAAATATTCACAATATACATTTATTATCAGACTGTGTAAATATTCACAATATGCATTTTACTTATCACGGTTGTATCATATAACTTTCACATTATACTTTCATTTATTAAAGCTGTGTAATATGTACCAAAGTTATATAATACTCATAATATATCATAGTTATATGACAATCACAGTACGTATCCAAGCTATTAACACTCCTAATACGCATCTATTTATCAAAGCAACCTAACACTCACGACAAACTTTTACTAACAAAGCTGTAACACTCACGATATATCGAAACTATAAAGCTATAACATTCACAATACATATTGAATTAACAAAGCTATCATGCTAACAAAGCTGTAACACTCACGATATGTGTTAATTATCCAAAGCTATAACACTCACAATACATATCGAATTAACAAAGCTATCATGCTAACAAAGCTGTAACACTCACCTTGATTGCTTAGGAGCCTTTCTAATAGTTCCTTTTTACCTCGGGCTCCCTTTTCCCCCTAGAATCCAGATCCAACTTACAACTTAGATTACTAATAGTTCTAAATCTTATTTGGAAATACTTCCTTCTACAAACTTATTCTAAAATGTCTTAGAAATCTTACCATAAAATCTTAGCTCATAACTCTTCATGATTTGGCCGGAATCATCAAAACATCGAGACTGGCCCAGCTTACCCGACAGCTCGACCCCTCTGTACTTTCCTCATTCTCCACCCTAATTCCTTAGAGCTTCTTCTCCGGAAGCCTCACCATGAAAACTAAACTCTTTTATCTTTCAGATGGCTTTGAAATCACATCAAACGCACGAGTAGATTGGGAGATTTCCTCGTCCAAAGTTAATGTATTTTCCTCAACCCTTACTGTCCACTGCTCTCTACTCTCCCTCTCTTTTTATAGATTTTATGATTTGTGATTTGAAAATGAAATCCCAAAGTTCTATTTATAGGCATTCAAATCTCCTATAATGTTGACACCACCTACTTGGCTACATGGCCAAATGGTCATTTCTCCCTTCATCAACGCAAGCATACCTCACTTTGGCTCAAGGTGTTCTTCCCATACGCATCCACCATAATGACTTAGGGTTTAAGAATTTCTCTTAATAAGACACCTAATTTTGGTTAACGTTTTTCTTTACGTCTTCAACCTTTGTTTGTATTCAATTTTAGGGTTTTTCATGTATAATCTATAAGATCGTGGCCAAATTCAAAGCATAATCCACACTAACGCATCCATTTGTCCAATCTCACTCTCTCCGCTCTCTCCAGCTTTCTCGTTGGTTTTGCTCTCGCGGCTCTCGCTCTCTCCAGCTTTCTCACTCAGAATCTCGCTCTCTTCACTCTCACTGGTGTCGCTCTCTCCAATCTCGCCAGTGTGGCTCTCTCCTTCTTTCTCTCCAACTTCGTTCTCTCCCAGATTTCTCTCCAATCTCGCTCTCTCCCACTTTCTCTCTCATTTTCTCTCCAATCTCGCTAGTTATCATGCATGGGTTAATCCAATACTTTCTTCACTGCTTGCGACACGTGGATTTCGCTTCCAACTTAACACGTGCACAAATAGTTAATCTCAACCTCCAAGCCCTCCAATGAACAGTTTCCAAAAGAAAAGCATCCTAATATGCCAAAATCTTCCCAAAATCTCCTTTATCTTCCGGCTTCCAATTAATTCCAAATTTTCCTATTTATTTTCCCAATTTTTCCAATTTAACCGTAGCTATAATGGTTAGGAAAAATATTAATAAATTTCCTAACTTATCAAAATTCTTCCTAAATTCCTCCTAATGTATTTATATTTCTCGTTCTTAATTTTAATTATATTTTTCTTTGTTTTCAATATCTTATTTCCTTATGCCTTTCAAATTAGGGTTAGGGTGTTACACTACCTCACACAAATTATCTTAATAATGGTACTAAATTAAATTAACATTTTTCATATCATCCAAATTAAATTGAAACTTTGTGCAAAATACAAATAAGATTAACTAAATTTGTATGTTAAAAAAGTGAGGAAATAACATGTTTTTGAAAGGGATGACTAGGTTAAGAAATTTTAATTCGTAACTCAAATGTTAAAATTGTACCATATATTGCCCTCCCTATGTATTTTCTTTCAATGTTACTCTATAAGAAATAAAATAAAATATGAAATGATAACATTTTAAATTCTAATTATGACATATAGCTATTATTAAATATTAAAAAAATAATAGTAACTTATTAGATTTTACTACCAAGAAAACAATTTCAAATTATAACAGGGAGAAGGTATACGGAAGGGTAAAATGTAAATATAGAAAAATTGAGTATTAAAAATTAAAAACTCTGCTATATATGCAAAATCCAAAAAAAAATTACCTCCAGTTGCAATTTCTCTAATTGATTTTGCGGACCTAATATTCTATCGTCTTTGGTTAAATTGTGCAACTTCCGCTAATAATAATTTGGAGGGAAGACAGTTGTGATATCTCTCGCACTCAGTTCTCAAGAGTACGTCACAAGAAACAACTCGTCCTTCATCATCTTCGACATAATAAATTGTGATTGCAAAGCAGCCGCGATTGAGGAAGGACGCGATTGATTCTGCTCGTAAAGCAGTTGATCTCTCACCAAACTCGATTGAGTTTTCTTATTTCTTTGCAAATTTGCTTTATGAGGCTGCAAAGGATTCAAAAGAGTACGACGAGGTGGTTGAAGAGTGTGAGCGGGCCCTTGGAATTGAAAATCCCATTGATCCCGCTGAAGAAAGTTTGGAAGATGAAAACAATCAGAAAGCCCCTACTGCAGAAGCAAGAATTACACAGATTCAGAATGAATTGAGGCAGTTGATTCAAAAATCAGAGAGAAGGAAACAAATCAAAGTCGGTGATGTTGTTTCCGGGCTGTTGCAACAAATGGAGAATGAAGGAGATAAAGCTTCAGGGACCCTGGAGGATACATCTTCATGGATTGTTGCTGACTGGCGGAAACATGGAAATGTGCAGAAACTTGGCTCTTCAGCTGAATCAAAGAATTTGGTTCGTTCTTTTTGGAATGCCATGAGTATGGAATCAAAGAAAGAATTGCTCAAGGTCAAGATTAGTGATCTTGAGACTCATTTCAATTCTTCAAATGATGTCTCAACAAATGAGCTTATTTCAGAAGCTTTGTCCTTCTATGACGGCAATAAAACTTGGAAATTTTGGGTTTGCTGTAAATGCGATAAGAAATTTGTGGATTCGAAATCCCGCTTGCACCATATGGTTCAGGAGCACCTGGGCAACCTTTTGCCGAAAATGCATTCTATTTTGCCACACAATGTTGATAATGATTGGAGTAAAATGCTTCTTAATTTGTCTCAAGTCTTATGGTGTAGGCAGAGACAAACAAGCTGTTGATGTTGAAGCGGAAATTATTGTCAGTGGAGATTCGTCACGTCTCCTCCTCAGTGAGTGTTTGCTATTAAATGAGGTTCCTTCTGACGTTGATCCTTTCCTATCCTGGATATATGCAGGTCCCACTAGAGGGGAACAGTTAGCATTATGGGCACAAACAACAGAGGAAGAAAAGACGTGGGGAATGAAAATTTTTCAAATACTTGAGACAGAATTTTACCAACTACAGTGCATTTGTGAGAGAAAATATGAAGATTTGAAGTATGAAAAAGCATTGAAGTTAGTGGAGGATTGCTACCATAAGGAGGGAAGCAAGACTGACTTTACACCTGAGAGTCGTGATTTAGTCCTGAGGAAACAAAGAGAGGAGTTTATCGAGGCTGAAAATGACCCGATGCATATTGGCAGTAGGTTTGAGTTAGATGCTTTAACTGATGTTTTGAAAGAATGTGAAGCTGTGGTTAAAAGTGAAAGTTGGAAGGCCGAGGATTATTTTTATCAAGTTGATCGTGGTCTGGAAATTGCAATAATCAGACAGAAGGAACGACTATCTACCAAGGTTCATTTATCAATTATGAATGATTTGCTTATGAAAATTTTGAGAAATTAGTTGTTTTGCTCATTTTATTTATCATGCAGATTAGCAATATTGATGAACGCATCATGCGAAATGTTTCTGAAATTCAAAAGTTGGTACATGTGCTCGAGCTTCTTTCAACTGATGATTATCAATCTATATTGTTGCCTCTTGTGAAATCATACTTGAGGGTCTGTATCAAATAGGCTAATATTAACCAATATTTCTTAAGCCTTTTGGGATTAAAATGAAGAATTCAAGTATCAAACTATAACATGCAGACACATTTAGAAGATTTGGCTGAAAAACATGTCACGAAGAAGTCTAATGCCACAAGAGAAGCATTTTTACCTAAACTGGCACGAGATTCAAAAAAGGATACTAGAGATGGAAGTGATAATTCGAGACATGCACTTGAAAAGCCCAATAAAAGGAAAATGAGCGAGGAGTTTAGGAAAGCCAAGGACTCTATAAGGTTGTCTATCATTTTACCACTAGAAGTTTAGGTTCATGATTTTGTTGTTTCTGCAACTTGGTGGTTGTTCTTAGTGACTAGTGATATTTTAATAATTTTGATTCTGCAGGTGCTCAGTGTTCCTGAGCAAGATGTGCTTCGTGATGAGGGCGTCGATAGTGGTGAGTGCATATTCTATTTTGAAATTCACTATTTATTTTCCAACTCAGTAGTAAATGATGAATGTCGGGTTTTATTCCTTACAAATTATGAGTGATGTTTTTTAGCAAGCGTTTAGTCACCATCTCATGGGTTTTATATATATATACACATAATTCTTTGGATTTAGGATGTGATTGTCTAGAAATGTTGCATAATAAATTTTTAATAACTAAATAAAGCCATATAAGGTATTGTAACTTTTTTCGATGTTAATCTTCAATCTGCTATAACCCGGATGAATTATTAGATTTCAAGAGGTTTCCGTATTTATGGGTGCTTGTTTCTGTTTCCTTTTTTGTATAGTAATTGTAATATCATCTAAACGTATGTTTAATGTTTTCTTAGATGCATTTCAAGAACAACAGAAATTACTCTTGATTACAAGTTCGACGCCATTGGTTATTGGTGAAGTAGGTAGTAGCAGCAGTCTTCCATCAAAGGAACTCAATGTAGGCAAGTGCAAACTCCGCTGTGGCATGTTGCCGTCGCCGTCGCCGTTGCGGTTGCCCCTTCCCCACCCTCGTTTCCGAAACAACACACTTGTCGGTGTGAGGGTGCTTATTCACTGGCTATGTGTGGATGTAGATCAAGAAACAGCTGTGTCATAGTCGTCGTTATTGTCACATCGGGAGTGAAAAGGTTTGCTTTAACCCCCTAAATATAAAAAAAAGGGATCTGGAAAAGGGAAACGAAATGGGATCTGAAATGTGATTCTAAAAGTAGAGTTTTAAAAGAAAAAAACATCTTATACATACTATGGCTTTATGTACTTTTTTATCTTTTATCCATTTTAGTCTTGGTACATTTAAAAACTTGTATGTGTTAGGCTTTAAGTGACATTTTCAACCATTTTGTGTTAGTCTTGGAAATATGAGCAATAGTATAATCATTCAAAAGTAACTCTTTCGTACACGTTTCTACTGTGGGTCTTAAATTTTATTTTTCTAGTTTCCACTCATTTTTCCTCTTTATCGGGATGTGCACCTCTTCGTACACATGGTCTTGCACAGATTTCTTTCATGCATATAGAACCCACAAGGCATATATCTCTTTCATACACCCTAGGCCTCGCTAAGTATTCATCACTTTCATGCATATATCCTCCCTAAATATATCCTCCCTAATTATGTCAAGTTTACATACTAGGACCTCTAAACGTACAACTCTTTCATACGGTAACAATCATGATGGAAAAAGGAGGGAGACCCTTCATTCTTTTCATACTTTTATTAGGTGTTCATACATGCATGGGGTCCCATAAAGACAATCATTCTCACAGTGACACACCCAAATCATACATCAATATTACACATCACATGAGATATATAACATTATATTCATGACTTTCATAAGTAATAGCATATACAACTCATATTTCAGTCGCAATAGAAAATTAGAACTCATATTTGAATACTGCAACAATCACTGTGTATGTTCCATATTTAGAAAACTCTCAATAAAGAGAAAACATGTACAATTGAATAGTGACCAACATAATGTTGAAAAGAACAAAAAAGGAATAAATAATACAACAAATGTTGAATCAACAAATTCATGTTCCTCCAAGCTCAATCCCAACTAAATCCATTCATTGGAGGAGCAGCTGGATTGTTTTAAGCAGACATAAAAACCCAGTTAAAAAAAGTTGTTAGTCATTCGTGAGTTTACTTTACAATGTCCACAATAAAAAAGAGGATCCAACCACTTGCAGCATACATAAGGACAAAATATCATAATAGTGATGGTTTTCATCAATGTTTTAATCTCATAACAAAATTATCCCAACAAGCATGGATATATTATCCCAGAAAGATTATCAGATTTTTATATGCATAGTGCATTAGATTTGCACATACTGCAAAAAAATAAATAAATAAAAATGTAGCTTCATCCAACCAGCTTCAACTCAAAATCCATTTACTCTCACGTGTTATAATCAAATTAACAAACTTGAATTGCAACCCAATATATAAGGGCAGCTAAAAAGAGGTTATGGTTCAGAAAAGAGCCAAAAAAGTACGCAAATATATAATTGCAGTATCTGAAATCTGAAACCTAAATCCAGTGGAGAATCAGAACAAATCAATAAGTAAAAATAACAAATCACCTTACATGGACGGTTCTTGATGACGATGTAACCGTTTTTTCATACAGTTTCGGCCTGTTGCGGGTAGGCCTTGGAGGCTTCAACGTCGGCCTTCGATTCGAAGGGGTGCTCCTCGTCCGACATAGCTGAAGATTACATTCTTCTACAGCTTAAGGGTTTCTTCCTCTGTGTTCAGCAATGAGATTTCAGTGGAAGCGGAAAGGAAGACTAGAGGAAGGAGAAGAGTAGAGTTGAGGGGAAGAGAGGAGGAGAGGAAAATATAAAAGAGGAAGAGATGCAATGAAGATTAGGGCAACAAGGGGAAAATTAGGGAAAATTTGTACTCGTGGACCTATTGGCTCACTCGAAATTGATTGTTTTTTTTAATAATGTTTTTTTTAATAAATAATGACAAAAATAGAGTTGGGAGAAATATTTTCAAAAATAGGTGTTTTGATTTAGGCTAGTGAAATCGTGTACCCGGTACACGATTTCCATGTTGCAGACCACGTGGCAGAATCTCTCCCACAATTTCGCTCTCTCCAACAATCTCGCTCTCTCCCACATTCTTGCTCAACATCTCGCTCTCTCCTACAATCTCACTCTCTTCCACAATCTCGCTCACTCCAATCTCGCTCTTTCCCACAATTTTGCTCAGAATCTCGCTCTCTCCTACAATCTCGCTCTCTCAATCTTTGAACTTTGAACCTTGAACCATATGTTCTAAGCTCAATTATGCATGTTCTGATAAAATTCTGATGTTGAACCTAATTTTTATACTTTAAACAAAAAAATTATTAATACAAACAAAAAAATAATACAAACATAAACATAAACTCATTATGCAAACCTTCTAAAACTCAAAAGAACTATAATTGTAAAACTCATAAGCGGGGTACACGAGTTCGCTTGACCGGTCAACCAATCAGCTGACCCACGTCAGTTGACTGGATTAAATGCACTCGCCACATGGAACTCGTGTACCCGTACACGATTTCATTATGCTAAATCTGTCAATACTTTTCCAAAACATCTATTTTTGAAAATATTTCCCCCAACCTTATTTTTGTCATTATTTATTAAAAAAACATTATTTTAAAAAAAATCCTCAAAATTTGATCTTACTTTATTAAAAAAGTGCTAGAAATTTGATCTTCCTTTATTTATGTCCGTCATATGTAAAAGTACCGTTTTAATCCCAAAACGTGTGCGAGGCTAGACGCAACCCAACTTTCTCGCTTTATCCTCTCGTTCTTTCATCCCCTTTCTCTCCCTTCTTCATCTCGTTTCTCGATTCACATTACTCTCCTTCATTTTTCTCCTAGATTTTTCCTTTCTTTTGAATTCTTCCTCTAGCTTCTTCCTTTCGTTTCTTCTTTTAGCTTCTTTCTCGTCAATTTTGTAGTTTTTTCCTTCATTTGAATTCTCACTCTTACTTCTTCCTCTCATTTCGTGATCTCACTCTCACTTTTTCCTCTCGTTCTAATTCACACTCCAACTTACATCTTTGATTCGAGAAGAAGAAGATGTTGACATGAACAGAAGAGATATGAAAATCGCTGAAAAACAAAAGGCATCATAAGTAGAAGAAATCATCGGAAAAGAAAAGAGGAGAAAAAAAAGAAATATAGAAAAATAGGAAGAAAAAGAAAAAATCTACAAAAGAGAGAATGAAGAAGAAAGAAGGAAGAATGGTTAAAGTGGTAAATTCATAGAGTGAGACCAAAAATCGAGAAAATTTAAAAGTGAGACCAAATTTCAAGATCACTTCTAAATAAGAGCTATTGATACCAAATTCCCAAAAATTAGGGCTGGTAAAGAATTTGAAAAACAATAGGTTCAATGAAAACAAAGTTGTACTCCTGTTTTTGGATCGTGAATCGATTGTTCGATCTCTTTGAAAAATGAAAATTATTTTCATTTTATTCTTCAGTTACGAAAACTAAATGCAACCTCCCACTATTATGTACGGCTAAGGAGAAAAAACACCCACAATTTGAAGCAAATCAGACATGAAGATTTCCATGAGCAGCGAAATAATCGTTCCAGATTTCATTTATGTTTGAACATACACAATTACAATCAAGAAACGAAAACTTACAGGTTATGCACCAAACGAAATTACAGCATGCTTTACATAAAGTTCAAGGGATAGAACATCATACCTTTGAAGACTTATCTTCAACACCCTCAATCACGAACGCTCGTGCAAACTCCAAGACTGCAACTCTTGAACGCTCAAACACAGTGACCGTAATACAGCTCGATCACAGCGACTGCCACACGAACACCGCGAACACAATGAACGACCTCCAACACCTCGACTTCAGTCGAGTTGAGTACGACACCACCACAATAGATACCTTGGTATCCTCGGTGTGAGAATCCAGAAGTGTGGTCTATGTGTGGACTTGGTTAGAGGAAGAGACCAGAGAAATAATAATCATGTAAACGATTGAGCAAGTGGGAGATAAAAAAAGTCTATCTTGTAGACGATGCCCAATTGTTTAACAAATGCTCCGCGATCGTTTAGCAAAAGCTCCCCGATCGTTTAGCTAATGACCAGCTGAGTGAACTATCGTGTAGTGTCACTCCACGATCATTTAGTCTCTCTTCAGCTATCGTTTAGTGAATCCTATTCACTTGACAGCAAACCATGAGTGATTTCGAGAATGGAAACTCTTTCAATAACTACTAAATTTAGGAAAACATTTTTCCTTTTATCTCACGGTTACCATAAAACCACTAATAACCTCCCACTCAATTGGTTATTAAAGAAAAAGATATAATTATCCAATAATTAATATTATTATAAATATATATGATAACCAACTTACCATACTATATTTATAACCTATAGTTTTAATATTTCATCTCATGAAACATATAAACCATAGCTCTTTATTTATTTTACGGTACTTAATGTAAATCTCATTTACATTAACTCTTCACTTGATGTATCTCATACACCACACCGATCATACCATATAAAATCAAATTATCTTTTTTCAATTTGAACATTTCAAATCAATACCAAGAACTGATTCTCAACTTGAATTCATTGAGCTACCAAGGGGACCTTATGGACCTATAGCTCGAAGCTCCAACGGTACATGAATAACTGACTAAACTCTTTAGTCATGGGATCCACCATATGTTTACTGTCAGGTACTCCACTAAAGACCGACCGCTAAACTCTCCTTATAAAGATATATTATGTGTCCATATGAACCAATCAACAGTGCGTTAACCCTTTCTAGATCGCTCGTAAGTATAGCTGGGCCAATAACCGTTATGCCCCTATAGTTACATCTAACTCTTTAAGTATCATTGATCCCTCTAATGAACATAAGTCATAGTCCTACTATGACTGAGTCTCTCTTCCAAAGAGAATCTGTGGCCACTATGTTCAAGCCCCAGAATCATCCTTAAGGGAGAAATCTATCTACTTACCCCTGCTTCGAGAAAAGAGTGAATTTCATCTTGTGTAACTGAGTTCCCAGCTCCTAAATCAGACAAGTCCCCAAAAAGGTAGGCATGTTGAGTTGACAATTTGGCCACTCTCACCCATACTAGTCAAAGGACCGCCCTTAAAGGCAGGAGTTCTCAAAACACTTAGGATTAAGGTCATGTTACCTATGGTCATTTAGGTGAGATGTAAGTCTCCAGTATCAACGTCGTTATATATAGAGACGAACCATCTCGTGGTCCGGTCTTATACAAACTCGCATGTCTCTACATGAATTTTCAGAATCTACCATCTATAATAGTTCACAATACTTGCAAACCCCTACAAAACGGGCCATATTCGTAGTGTCACCAAGATCAGGTATCCCTCCTACAGACCTATTTAGGTTATCACTTAAGGCATGATCTACTTGTATATCTCATATACATGCTTAAGTTTACATACAATAACCATAGAGTTTTGTTTATTGGATATGAGTAAATACCAAATAAAATAACTCTTATTTTATTCATAATAATGTGTACAGTTTACAAACTATGAGACTCCGGGAGAATTATAACACAAATTCCAACACAATTATCTCATAATTGTTAAATTATAAATAAATATAATCATATTATATTTATAATCTATAGTTTTAATATCACATCATATGCAACATATAAACCATAGTCATTTTCTCCTCCACTAGATATAAATCATATTTATATCCTTTTCCTCCAATTAATATATCTCATACACCATGTCAACTATATCATATATAATTGACCAGTTTAATCATATCATATATAATCAAACTCCCTCTTGTCAATTTGAACACTTCAAACTTACCTAAAAACTGATTCTCAGCTTGAATCTATTGAGATACCAAAGGGACCTTATGAACCTGTGGCTTGAAGCCCCAACGGTATGTGAATAGCTGAATAAACTCTTTGACACAAGATCCATCATCCGTTAACTGCCAGACATTTCACTAAAAACCGACAACTGCACTCTTCTCACCACAGATATATTTCTGTGTCCATCAGATATAACCAATCAACAATACGATAACCCTTCACAGATGTTCGTAAGTACAACTGGGCCAATTTACCATTTTGCCCTTGTAGTTACATCTAACTCCTTAAGTACCATTGGTCCCTCTAATGAATAATACAACATAGTCCTACTATGTGTGGACACCTCTCAGGCCATAAGAAGGTGTGTGGCACCACATCGTTCAAGCCCCGGAATCCCCCGGGAAGGAGTGAATTTCATCTTGTGTAGCTGAGTTCCTAGCTCCTAGATCAGATAATACCCAAAGTGGTAGGTTTGAGATGGCGATCTGGCCACTCGCACCCGTGCAAATGAAAGGATCGCCCTCAAAGGCAGGAGTTCCCAACTTACTCAAGATTGAGGTCATGTTACCTATGGTCATCCTAGTGAAGTGAAGTCTCTATCATGAACAATGTTATATAACGAGACTATAATACTTTGTGATTAGGTCTTATACAAACTCTTTTGTATAGTACGCCTCCGCTTGCATGTCTCCTTATGAATGATCAGGATCAGACCATCTGTAGCAAGTCACAACACTTGTAACTGTTCTACAAAGCGAGTCGCATCCGTAGTGTTACCAGGATAAGGTTTCCCTCCTATATTCATATACTACAGACCATTTTCGCTATCACTTAAGGCATGATCCGCCTGTATGTCTCCACATACATGCTTAAGTTACAATGACAATCAGGGATCTTAGTTTATTGGTTTGTGGTAAAGCAAATAAAACATCCCATGTTTTATAGACAACAGTAAAGAAAATATCATATATTATTACATCACAAGCATTTGTTCAATATAGTGTTTACAAACTACAGGACCCAACGAGAGTTTAGGGCATCAACCCCAACATGCATAAGATCAGACCAAGAAATAAGTCACTTTTACTTTATAACGTTGTTTACTATTTAAGACTGACTATTTCGCTTAGATAACCCAGGTAACTCGATCTTAATCTTGGGCTAACTATGAACTCCTGTTTATTCAGGATTATTCTGAGATTTGCATACGTGAGGGTTGGCTCAACAGCGCCGGCTCAATATGCCTCCCATTTCAGGGGTAAGACTATGTAGATAGCTAGGAACTTTGAGTGCACGATGGAATTAACACCTACTCGATTTAGGGATAGGAGAAAGATTGTTCTCTTAAGTACTGAATCCAAATCTTGAACAAGGGGACCCACCCTCTCACTGGGCTGAGAGGGATCTGGTTTAGTGACTGGATCACAAACAATTGTTCATTAGAGAATCAGTTGGAACTTGAGGAACAAGACGTAATATTGGGGGGAAAAGAGCAGATTGACCCAACTGTTATTAGGAACAAACTGTGAAAGGTCGACTTACTAGTTATGGTTATATCGTGTGGACACAAATATATCTACAATGAGAAGAGTGCAACTATCGAGTTATAGTGGTATGACTTGATAGTTAACAAATACTGATTGATTCAGTCTAAAAAGTTTGGCCAATTAATTTTAATCGTTGGAGCTTATGATCTGTAGGTCCATAAGGTCCCTCTACTAGCTCGTAAAACATGAATACCTTGAATTAATAAATTGAGTGAATTTGGTATGATACCAATTTGAATTGTCAAATTGAATTTCAAATTGAAAATGTTCAAATTCAAATTAGGGTTTTTGAGTATGAATTAGTTCAAATTCAAATTTGGGTTTGCATAATTATATTTGATATAATTAAAGTTTAATTTGTTGAAATTAAACGAAATAGAAGAGTTTATAATATTTAAATATTGATTTAAATATATACTACATGATAATTCATGTTTTAAATTTAGTGTGTGATTAATTTGATATTTGATATTAAATTGATTAATTAATTAATTATGTCTAATTAATTAAAAATCAAATTAGTTTCCATTTTTTTAAAATTGAAAATTAAAATATAACATTTGGTAAATTATGAATTAAACAAATTAAATTTAATTATGGAAATTAATTTTTGAAAAATGAAAAGTAAGAGAAAGTGGGTTTATCCCACTTTTCTCTAGCATGTGGTGTAATCCTCATGTTTGATCACAATTCCACTAAATTGGAAGAAGCACATGCTAACCATGAGTTTTCTGTCAATGCTTGCATGTTGCTGAAGTACAAAATACCTCCAATTTTGAGTTGAAGGGAATTGACTGAGAATTGAATACAGAAAAATTAGTTTTTCTGCACTTCATCTTCTTCTCTCTTCAAACCAACAAAACACTATCAAATTCACTCAAATCTGAGTTCCACCACTCAAATTCAAGGCTGAGAATAGTAAAGAATACCTCTTGGTGGTTGCAGACTAATTTGGAGTCGAATTAAAGTAAAAAGCGGCTTGGATTTGAAGATTTCATCACAAAAGGCATGTAACTTGAAACCCCGTTGTATATGCATGCTTTAGAACTCAAATTAAATGTAATTAGAGTGCTTATTGATTTTGTTTGCTTCTGTTGTATGCTTGTGTATCCCATCAATTGGTATCAGAGCATGATTTAAGCACTCAACTAATGTTAATTTGAGTTTTGGTAGGTGAATTTCTGAACATGCATGTTTGGACTGATATTGATGGTTTTTTTCAGCTTTGGCATTAGATTCCTCTTTAATTTCCAAGTTAAATTTGTAATTGGCTCTTGATTGATGAGCTTATATGTGTGCTCTAGAGTCTATGATTTATTTGGAGTCATTAGAGTTCGAATTAAGCTACAATTTGGAGATTGAAGTAAGCAAGGTCGTGAGAAAGCTGCTGTAGAATTGCCCACTGCTCAGGCAGCATTGAAACGCTGGGTCCTAGTGTTGCAAGTTGTTCTTGGTGAAGACCGCAACGTTGCAACGCTGGGATGAGCGTTGCGACGCTGTTCATTCCAACTGTTCAATGCGCTGTTTTGGTTTGGTTCACGTGGAAATCTCCTAGTTTGACTGGTTGAGTCTGGTTCCAGTCCGATTCAACCCTTTTTGGATCGGTTCAACTCATTTTGATGCTTTGGAGGTCTGGTTCAAGCGGTTGGGGTCCCGTTCGGGTTGGTTCGGGCGGTTCTACACCAAATTGAACCTGTTTTGGACCTATTTTTGTAATAAATTAGTTATTATGCTTGCTTAGGATGCCAAAGTTGAACCATACCAGTGTTTATTTAAATAATTATGCATGTGATATATGTTGTATTTAAATTTATACATGTTTATGCATATAGTATGCCATTTAGATTTAAAAACCCACCATAGGAAGCATGTTACATGCATTGAGTATATGTTATAATCTGTTATAATGTATAGAATGCATGTTTAGGGTTTCTGTTTTCAATATAATTGTTATATTAAATTGAATGCCTTTGATGAATGTTGTCAATAAAGCATGTCTAAGTTTTGTAAATTGTTATAAAATTGAATTAGACATTAAAATCCATAACAAAGATAAGTTGTATGCTCACATAGGTTAATGTAACGACCCGAACCCCTAGGACTTAGGTTAGGCCGTTACTAAAATAAATACATGCATAGGATTTGAAACGACGCTCAGTAATGTTGAAATAAATGCTAAATAGACAAGAGAAGTTCAAAAGCCATTTATTAAATGCAATTGTTAAAACAATAATAGGGTACCCATAAATCATAAAGGATAGTAAATGAGTTTGAAAAACGATTCTTAATGTAAGTTTTAAACATCAAAACTAAAAGTTAAGAGAAATATGAAAGAACTCTAAATTTCATGATGCGGAAGCGTAAAAACTAGTACTAGTGGCACGATCACGAATTCCGCTGCGCCATTGTTGGTGCATCTCTACCCTAACCTGAAACATCAATATAAGAAAGAATGAGTATGAAATACTCAGTAAGTAACCCACCATTGGGATCAGGCTGGGCATCTATGTCCTCTAGATACCCACCTATGGCATATATATACACATGAAACAGGTAAGAGACTGAGCCCTATCCTACTGTAGTTAAGTATGCTCACTACCTCTGGTGAATCCCAAAGGAAACACAAAACTGGTGAATCCCGAAGGAAACACAAACTGGTGAATCCCGTATGAAACACAAACTGGTGAATCCCGTATGAAACACAAACTGGTGAATCCCAAAGGAAACACAAACTGGTGAGCATCTAACTAATCAGTAAGGACATCACACAGTCTCAACATTCAGAAAACATCACCGTACGGGTCTATGACATACATGTAATCCTTAATACCATGGCTCTACCACAGACACATAATCCTCAACAACGTATTCTACAACATTCATGTATACCTTAACATCATAGTTCCACAACATATAAGTATGCCTCAACATCAGCAGATCAGATACCAACATATGGAAACACATATTTAAACAAATCAGAACTCGTGCCAGAACATACTTTGATTCAGGTCGTACTATCAATCAACATGCTAACATTTATCATAACATACACTCATAATGCTAGCATACAACTAAAGCCTGGCTCGTGGGTAGTTTCAGTGGTAAAATTACTTACCTCAAATAAAGTCCAAAAATTAATTCAAGCGAACAAACTCCTTTCTAGCTTTCCACAATTTTTTAATGAGATCCCAATAGTGGTTTGGTCAAGATCACCTCAAAATACTAACACCAAAATTCTCGTCAGAATAAAACTCAAGTCATTCGCATCTATATTCAAAACTTCTCCAAAACTTGAATCCAAAGCCCAATTAATCTATTTTCAAGATTGGGTGAAGGAAGAAAAAAACGAGGGGGGTTGCGCACGAATGCGAGGAAGAAAAAGAGAGGTGGGGTTTGACTTTTTATATAAAAAAACAATAATAATAATAATAAAACAAAAAGGAAATAAATATAATTACATTTAATTCCTTTCCGTTTTATACTATTAAATTCCTTTCCGTTTCAAAAGAAAATGAATTCCTGCCATTAATTTTCAAATTAAATTTCAAATTGAATAATTTCACACCAACAATTAAATTCTCGCACTTAAACTTGAAGTCCAAAAGTCCAAAAATGCACTCCAACTAATAACAATTACTGAAATTCCAAATAATAAAGTTACTGAAATTACATTATTACTAAAAATATGTATAGGGTGTTACATTCTTCCCTCCTCAAAGGACTTTCATCCTCGAATGTTCATTCTTGAAAAAAAAAAAAAAAAAAAACTCCGGGGGTGTTACATCAACATACCATATCAATAGTTCTTGAACATCTACTGTTACTAGTAACTCCATTTTAGCTTATCCATTCTCAAACTTTTATTTTGGTAAGAGATTCTTGTGTTAAAAAAAAAAGTTCCATACTGATCACCTATGTAAGCTATCTTTCCATCCAACTCATATTCTCCTAAAGTTCCACATGATAATGAGATATTTTTCTTTTATATCGAAACAAATTCCTTGTAATCTCTCATATCATACCTCCAAACCATACTTAACTGGGAGTTTTAAACACATTAAATTCCTTTCTATTTCCAAAAGAGTAAACTTTCTTGGATACTTTTTTTTCCACTTTCCATGTGGAACATAATCTCTTTACTAGAGTATATTTACTTAACTCCTCCATAAGTCTTATCTCTCTCACTAAAAATTTCAATCTTGTAGAATTCTCCTTTGCCAATTTTCATGCTTTAGACTCCGAAAGACTTTTGTTTGTTCAAATTTTTCCAACTTGGATCTTCTCATCACAATAACGCTTTGGATTTAATCTAGGTACTCTAAAATAATCCTTCAACCCAAACAAATAACACTTTACTTTATCCCCTTTAAGTCTAAACTCATGTCCAACTATTTTGGCTTCCTTTAATGTCATCAACTTAGCTAGATATTCCAAAAGAATCCTTCATATCACTACACATACTTTACATACTCCATCAAGTCATAGTATTACCAAAGTGATTATCTTATTAATTCTTTCCAAAATTCCTCTCAAAATGTTTGGTTTTAACATCTCAGAACCTTTAATAAATCCATAGTCTCTTCTTTTTCTCCTTCTTATCCATAAAACAACTTTTAATCTTATACTTGAGTATGTGGCCTGTGAAGAAATTTATACTACCACTGATTCCACTATCCAACACAAAACATAACACTAGTCCTCGATCAATTCTTGTCTCGACAATTTTATTCTTTGGCTTAAACATTTAAATACTTTCATTCCTAAATTGTCATAACTCTACATAATTTAATCAATCTTTAGCATTGCTAAATTGAGGTATATATATTTTTTTCTAACATAATTTCCATGAGATTAACTAGCGCCAAGTGACCCCATAATTTGCTCTATTTTATTTTTCTCCTTTTGTAGTGTCATACCTGATGATCCTCTTATAATAACTTCTAACGAGTCACTAACCTAGCATTATAACATAACTGGTACATTTAAGCTAAACAAATATTTTAATGCACAACTATCATAAAACTTTTAATTGATAAGACATACTTGGTGATGACGAGGAATCCATTCATGGGCCACAGGGACAATCTCAACTTATATAGTAAGTCAGTCTACAGAACCCAAAACATGGGCTCTGATACCAACTGTAACGACCCGACCCCCTAGGACTTAGGTTAGGCCGTTACTAAAATAAATACATGTATAGGATTTGAAACGACGCTTAGTAATGTTGAAATAAATGCTAAATAGACAAGAGAAGTTCAAAAACCATTTATTAAATGCAATTGTTAAAACAATAGTAGGGTACCCATAAATCATAAAGGATAGTAAATGAGTTTGAAAAATGATTCTTAATGTAAGTTTTAAACATCAAAACTAAACGTTAAGAGAAACATGAAAAAAGCTCTAAATTTCATGAAGCGGAAGCGTAAAAACTAGTACCAGTGGCACAATCACGAATTTCGCTGCGCCATCGTCGGTGCATCTCTATCCTTACCTGAAACATCAACATAAGAAAGAATGAGTATGAAATACTCAGTAAGTAACCCCACCACTAGGGTCAAGCTGGGCATCTATGTCCTCTAGATACCCATCTATGGCACATATATACACATGAAACAAGTAAGAGACTGAGCCCTATCCTACTGTAGTTAAGTATGCTCACTACCTCTGGTGAATTCCGAAGGAAACACAAACTGGTGAATCCTAAAGGAAATACAAACTGGTGAATCCCAAAGGAAACACAAACTGGTGAATCCCAAAGGAAACACAAACTGGTGAATCCCAAAGGAAACACAAACTGATGAATCCCATAGGAAACACAAACTGGTGAATCCCAAAGGAAACACAAACTGGTGAGCATTTAACTAATCAGTAAAGACATCACACAGTCTCAACATTCAGAAAACATCACTGTACGGGTCTATGACATACATGTAATCTTTAATACCATGGCTCTATCACATACACATAATCCTCAACAACATATTCTACAACATTCATGTATACCTTAACATCATAGTTCCACAACATACAAGTATGCCTCAACATCAGCAGATCAGATACCAACATATGGAAACACATATTTAAACAAATCAGAACTCGTGCCAGAACATACTTTGATTCAGGTCGTACTATCAATCAACATGCTAACATTTACCATAACATACACTCATCATGCTAGCATACAACTAAAGCCTGGCTCATGGGCAGTTCCAGCGGTAAGATTACTTATCTCAAATAAAGTCCAAAAATTAATTCAATCGAACAAACTTCTTTCTAGCTTTCCACAATTTTTGAATGAGATCCCAATAGTGGTTTGGCTAAGATCACCTCAAAGTACTAACACCAAAATTCTCGTCAGAATCAAACTCAATTCATTCGCTTCTAAATTCAAAACTTCTCCAAAACTTGAATCCAAAGCCCAATTAATCTATTTTCAAGATTGGGTGAAGGAAGAAGAAAATGAGGGGGTTGCGCACGAACGTGAGGAAGAAAAATAGGGGTGGGGTTTGACTTTTTATATAAAAAAACAATAATAATAATAATAAAACAAAAAGGAAATAAATATAATTACATTAAATTCCTTTCCGTTTTATACTATTAAATTCCTTTCCGTTTCAAAAGAAAATTAATTCCTGCCATTAATTTTCAAATTGAATAAATTCACGCCAACAATTAAATTCCTGCACTTAAACTTGAAGTCCAAAAGTCCAAAAATGCCCTCCAACTAATAACAATTACTGGAATTCTAAATAATAAAGTTATTGAAATTACATTATTACTGAAAAAAATGTGTGGGGTGTTACAGTTAAACACTTGTTTTAATAGTTAAAATAGGTCGCTATCTTATAAATCATGGTTACAAACTCAACCGGTATATAATCCTATTTAAGGCTGGGGGTACTTAAGTTGACAGTTTATGAACACTTCCTACCTGAGGATTATGGCTGAATAATTGAGTGTTGTTAATCGATTTTATAAGCATACGTAAGTGGTGTGAGGTAATAAAACGGTTTATCACCTAGACATTATAGGTTAAAATGCAATTATAAGCGCTATACTTGGATAAACCACTTAGACTTAAGGTTGTTTTAATTAGCCAAAATGAACGTAAGTATAATTTTACCCAAATAGTAAAACACTTCAGTGGGAGTTTAATAACTTATATGATAAAGTTATTAGAACACTTCAGTGGAAGATTAATAATATATACGATACGTTATTTTTAGCTCTCACGTCCCAAAGAGTTCACAATCAAGATTTAAGCGGTACTTCGTGTCACCCTGGGAGTGACCTCCATTCGAAAAATATTTGCATAAATCTGGATTCCGGTTAATAAGGGGAAGTTGTTCAAACATAAGAATCAAGTATATGATACATTTTATTTCAACTTTCACATCCTAACAAAATTCACACTGTGAGATCCGTACAACGATTCGTGTTGATTATACCTCGACTGCTCCATTCGGAAAGTGTTTGTATGGGTCAAGAGCAAGGTGAATAGAGGAAGTAGTTCATAGTAAGTGGGTGAAGGATATGTGTCCACATGTCCTGTGGTCTCTTCCTTAATCGAGACCATGAGATTCCTATGTTGCACCTGCTGGTTTGCTTTAGGCAGCCCTTGCTAGTCGTTTAATGACGGCTATCCCCTCGGAGGGTTGTAATAAAGGATTCAGAACAACTTAAACTCCAGAAATGGATAGAATTTCATAGGTCCATTTCCAATCTTGACTCTCCATTTCGGTAGCATAGTTGAGGCCTGATGAAGGAAAATTAGTTATCAATTACTTGACAACTAAAATTAAGTGAACGCAATATGCGATGCATGTTCTTAGTGTATGCGTTGATTACCATGCATCAGTGGTCATGCGTTGGAATGAACTATGCGTTAACGAATGTATGCAATGACCAGCTGGAACACATAATATATTAATTCCTTAATCCCAAAATGTAATACAATACAATATAAGAAAAGGAGAGAAAATAATATAATACATTATTAATAACACATAATAATGGGTTAGTCGAGATTCTCAATGCTGAATGCCACAAGCTCATTTTCTCATGAATTCCTACCATAATTGTCGCATATTCTGCTCAACAGCCCTCATAATTCTAAATAAAAGGCCTAAGATGACATGCATTTCTGCATGTCATCACACCCCAAACTTAGAATCATGCTTGTCCTCAAGCATGCGTTATACTCAAAAAATTCTAACTCACCTTCTGGCTTTCCTTTGCGATGACCAGCTTTTCAGAATATAATTTACTCATACCTTTAACCATTTCCACAATGCTCTCCTCTACTTTGGCTGCCTCTTAAAAAAGATCTTTTCTAAGTTTATATCTGGCAATCCTTTGCTCAAAAACTTTTTATTCATTCACCGCAACTTTGCATTTAGTTTTGAGAATGTGTTCGTTCAAAAAAATTCAAAACTTTGCGATTACTTATTCAAATGCGGTGTTGAACCTGGTTACGCTCTTCGTTTTGGCTGGTGTTGAACCTGGTTACGCTCTTCGTTTTGGCTAACTCCCACGTGTGTCATGCGGGCATCCAACTTCAGTTGCGTTCCATATTCAACTCAACTCTTGTCTTGCTTAATTTTGCTTGCGCTGGACAGAGAAGTTGTGCTTATGCGTTAATCCTGGCGACTTACTTTCGTTTTGGCTTGCCCCCACGTGTGTCATGCAGACATCCAACTACGGGTAAGTGCCTTTTGCAACTTAACTCTTATCAACATAGGTTTCCCCATTACGTTGACAGTGGAGTTATTATTCTTAAAAAAAAATCACTTTTTTTTTATAGAAATGATCACAATGCAATGAACGCAATTCTCCGAGACCGCTGCCACCCTCAAACTTAGAGGTTGGCAGCGTTCTCACCACAAAGCTAAAAAAAAACTCAACAGGAATACGTTAGGTACTACTGCTCAGATACCTTCTCCTTATACTTCACTATCGAGCTACTATAATACCTTCTCCAATGTACTTCAGTATCCCGTTGGCTTGGTACCTTCTGAAACATACTTCCATACCAATAGATACCTTCTCAAATGTCCTTCAGTATGTAGTTGGGCAGATGCCTTCTTCTCGTACTTCGGCATCGCATTTTACCAAAACTATTTATAAACAACTTTTCTCTTTAAAGCATGTATAGTATAATACATATACAACATGACTTTAAAGATGATAACGCATGTTGGATAAAATCAACATATGTAAATAGTTTTTCAACAATATGCATGCGTTCAAACTACAATTCAAACTTGCTTGGAAACCACTTTATAAAACTAGTAGGCATGAGAATATTTTCACAAACATGCTTATTTGTAATCAAAACAGTTCAAAAACGTTTTAGTTAAAAACATTTTAGCCACTCACCTCGATTTCTTAGGAGTTTTTCACTCTAGTAGCTCTTTGGGCTCTTTTTCACCCCTAGAATCCAGATTCAATTTACAGCTTAGATTACTCAAAGTTCTGAACATTATTTGGAAATACTTCTTTAGTTAAAAACATTTTAGCTCATAATTTCTCATGGTTTGGCCGGAATCTTAGAATCTTCAAAACTGGCTCAGACTGATTCGACAGTCTGACTCTTCTACCTTCTTCTCAACCTCTAGCCAAGTTCCTTTGAGATTTTTCCTCCGGCAGCCTCACTCTGAAAACTAGACTTCAAGAGCTTTCATATGGCTTTAAAATCACTCCAAACGCACGAATAGATTGGAAGATCTCCTCATCTAAAGTTGACACATTCTACTCAACCCTCACTGCTCTCCCTCTCTTTTACGAAATTTATGATTTGGTGTGATTTGAAAATGAAATCCCAAAGCTCTATTTATAGGCATTCAAATTTCTCGTGGGGTTGACAACACCTACTTGGCTGCATGGCCAAATGTTTATTTCTCCCCTTATCAACGTAAGCTTACCTCACTTTGGCTCAAGGTGTTCTTCCCATACGCATCCAACACAATTTCTTAAGGTTTAAGAATTTCTCTTAATAAGACACCTAATTTTTAATTGGCGTTTGCCCTTACGTCTTCCTCCTTTGTTTGTATTCAATTTAGGGTTTTCAATGCATAATCCATACTAACGCATCCAAATTCAATGCACAGAAGCTTGCTCGGCTGTTCAATGCATAGGCGAGGCATGGGCGTGACGTTCGAATGCAGCACCGGACAAGGAATTCAGGCTGCTCTCTCTCTCTCCTACTTTCTCGCTGGTCTCGCTCTCTCCACTCTCGCTCTCTCCAACTTTCTAGCTCAAAATCTCGCCCTCTCCACTCTCACTCTTTCCAACTTTCTCGCTGTCTTGCTCTCTCTAATCTCGCTAGTGTCACTTTCTCCCCCTTTCTCTCCAACTTTCTCTCCAATCTCGCTCTCTCCCATTTTCTCTCCAACTTTCTCTCCAATCTTGCTCTCTCCTATTTTCTCTCCAACTTTCTCTCCAATTTTGCTATCTCCCATTTTCTTTCCAACTTTCTCTCCACTCTTTAGCTACTGTGAACACAATGTTCCCCGTACACGTTTGCTCACCACTTTGTGATACTTTTACACGGATTTTCCAAATTTTTCCCAAAGTAATTTCCTATATTTTTCTCTATTTCTCAATCCATACTTCACATAAATTCTCCATACTTAGCCGAATTTTTTCCCAAATTTTCCAAACTTAATTTCCATATTATTCCACACTAGCTTAACCTACTTATTAATTTTCCCCAACTTTCCCAACTCAATTTCCATATTTTCTCTTTTCAAATCCCCATTCCTTCTTTCTTCAATCCATACCAACTTCCCCATCAACCTACTTATTATACAAATTTCACTACAATTTTACCAGTTAAAGCTTAACTTTAATTATTCAAAGCAAATCTACTTAATACTTAGAAATTTCCAACTCTGGTTTAAGGTTTTACAACAACCACTGTTGTAACCTCCTATAACCTTGTCTATCACCACGCTTCCACTGCGCTACTCTGATATCAATTCCTTAGTTTATCCAATGATACCTCACCTAACTATCTCTAAGCTAGATGTTGGGCCAACAAAGTTTGAGTCGAAAGAAGTCCAGATCTGTAGCTAGACCAAGTGGTGGATCAATATCAGGTCGTGCTAGCAAGTTGGTAGCTAGTACAGGGAAGAAACCGCTGTGTGTAAACTGTGGTAAACCTCATACAGGAGTATGCTATGGTAATAGGAATTTGTGTTTCCAGTGTGGACAAGCTAGGCATTTCAGGAGAGATTGTCCTCAGCTAGTTCATGGAACACAAAATGAACAAATAGAAGTAATACAGACAGAGAACCAACCTAGAATGACCGAAACTAGAGGTGAAGAATCCAGTGTAGCTAAGCAGAAAGGGATAATTGGACGACCACAGCAGCAGCAGCAGGGTAGAATATATGCTATGACACACCAGGAAGTGGATAAAGCTCCAGATGTCATAACTGGTACGATAACTTTATGTAATCAATCCACTTATGCATTATTTGATCCTGGTGCTACGCACTCATTCATATCTAGTATGTGTGCATTCCATATAGATAAAATACCTGAGTGTATGAATGAGGAATTATTTATCTCTACGCCTGTAGAAGATAACTCTAGTGGTACATGAGTATTATAAGAATTGTGAAGTAATTTTTGGAGACCAAAGTTTTTGGATTGACTAGATTCCATTAGAATTACTAGAGTTTGATGTTATCTTAGGTATAGATTTCCTAAGTAAACACTATCCCACTATGGATTGCTTTAGAAAATAAATAGTGTTTAGGAAACTCGGTGAAAAAGAAATAACTCTGGTAGGAAGCAAAAGAATACTCTCAGGAAATTTAATATCAACAGTAAAAGCTAGGAAACTGTTAAGTAAAGGATGTGAAGCCTATTTAGCATCTGTAGTAGTTTCACAAGATAAGAAACTAAAACCTGAGGATCTACCTGTAGTACAAGAACTCTTAGACATATTCCTTGAAGAATTGTCAGGTGGTAACCCTGATAGGGAAGTGGAATTTACTATTGAGTTAATTCCTGGTACCGCACCTATATCCCAAACACCATATAGGATGGCCCCAATAGATTTGAAAGAGTTAAAAGTTCAATTACAGGAACTCGTGGATAAGGGGTACATTAGACCCAATGTATCGCCTTGGGGAGTGCCAGTCTTATTTGTTAAGAAGAAAGACGGTACTCTTAGATTATGCATAGACTATAGACAGTTGAATAAGGTAACCATTAAGAATAAGTACCCATTGCCTTGTATAGATGATCTCTTCGATCAGTTAAAGGGAGCAACGGTGTTATGTAAAGCAGAACTGTCCTTTTTCCCCATATTCTCCTACTCCACTATCTCTTAACTAACTCTTGTGGTGTTTTTAGCTTTTTGTCCCTCCTTTTGTATGTGAATATAATGGGAGGCTTTACAGACTAAAAAGTGAAAAGATAGTTGAATAGATAGTGAAAATCCTGGGAAGTAGAGAAAAGAGTTGAAGACTTGAACGTTCCCAAAACTTGCATCCCTGATAAAGTGCGAGCATTGGATAATGCAGGGACCACCTACTTCCTTCTTCATTCAAAGTTTCTTAGTTCCATGGAGTCGACTTAACTATGCCAGTCTTCTCCGTGGTATGTCTTTACGCGCTGCCTATTGACTTTGAATATATTGGTACCGTTGTCATTTGATAATTCTACTGCGCCATGCGGAAGTACTTGTCGAATTATGAACGGTCCGAACCAACGAGACTTTAGCTTTCCTGGGAAGAGTCGTAGACGTAAATTGAAAAGCAGGACCTTCTGTCCAACTTGGAGGTTCTTACTGCATATGCATTGATCATGCCAGTGCTTGGTGCGCTCCTTATAAATTTTCGCATTTTCATATGCGTTGTTCCTCCATTCTTCAAGCTCAACCAATTGTATTTTCCGTGCTTCCCTTGCTTTCTTTAAATTGAAATTCAGTTTTTTGACCGCCCACAATGCTTTATATTCCATCTTCAAGGGCAAGTGGCATGCTTTGCCGAATACCAACGCATAAGAGGACATACCTATAGGTGTTTTAAACGTGGTTCGGTACGCCCATAACGCATCATCAAGCTTCATTGCCCAATCTTTTCGCAAAGGATTGACTACCTTGTCAAGTATCAATTTAATTTCACGATTGGACAACTCTGCTTGGCCATTTATTTGCGGATAGTAAGTGGTGGCCACTTTGTGGAGGATATTGTACCTGCACAGCAGCGCCTCTATATTGTGGTTGACAAAATGGGATCTTCATCACTTATGATGGCACGGGGAGTACCAAAACGAGTGAAAATATGTTTCTTCAGGAACTGAGAGACTATTGCCGCATCACTTGCGGCGCATGCAATCGCCTCTACCCACTTGGAGACATAGTCAACAACTAACAGAATATAATGCTTACCGTTTGAAGGAGGGAATGGTCCCATGAAATCAATCCCCCATATATTGAATAGTTCCAACTCCAAGATGGTGTTCATCGACATCGCATTTTTCCAAGAGATGTTTCCAGTGCGTTGACACCGATCACATTTCATTGTGTAGTCCGCAGCATCCTTAAATAATGAAGGCCAGAAGAATCCACTTTGTAGAACTTTGGCTGCAGTGCGTTGTCCTCCCAAGTGTCCTCCGTAAGGTGAATCATGGCACTGTGACAATATGCTGTTGAGTAGCATCTGGTATGCATAATCGAATGATTTGGTCTGCACCTCTTTTATACAGGTTTGGCTCATCTAATAGTAGTGTCTGCATTCATTCTTGAGCTTCTTCCATTGATGGTAGGTGTAGTCTTCAAGAAATTGCTCACAAATAAAATCATTAACAATGTCTGCATACCATGGAAGTTCTTCTATGCTGAGCAGCTGCTCATCCGGAAACACGACACTCACTTTAGATTCATTGCGGTCAACCTCGAGATTTTTCAGTCTGGACAAGTGATCCGCAACTTGATTCTCTGTCCCTTTTCGATCAATTATTTCAATATCGAATTCTTGAAGTAGGAAAACCCATCTAATCAATCTCGGCTTCGCGTCTTTTTTTGTCATTAAATATTTGATTGTCAAGTGATCGGTATGAATGAGTACCTTAGATCCCAACAAATATGCCCGAAATTTTTCCAACGCAAAAATCACAGCCGAAGATCTTTTTCAATGGTGGTATAATTAAGTTGAGCAGGATTCAGAGTTTTACTCACATATGCGATGGGGTGCAAAATTATTTTATTCTTTTGCACTAGTGCAGCTCCCATCGCATACCCACTTGCGTCACACATAATTTCGAATGACAATGTCCAATCCGGTGCAATTAAGATGGGTGCGGTAATCAGCGCATCTTTTAAAATTTTGAATGCGTGGAGGCAATTGTGGTCAAATTCAAACTTCTTATCTACCTCCAGTAACGCACTCAATGGTCTTGCTATTCTAGAAAATTCCTTAACGAATCGTCTGTAGAATCCAGCATGCCCCAAGAAGCTTTGCACTGCCTTCACGTTGGTTAGAGGTGGAAGTCTTTCATTTGCGTCAATATTTGCTTTATCAACCTCCAACCCTTCTCGAGAGACCTTGTGCCTCAACACTATGCCCTCTGTCACCATGAAGTGACATTTTTTCCAGTTGAGCATCAGGTTCGTCTCTTCACATCTTTTTCAGAATTTTCTCTAGATTGGCCAGGCAAACTTCATAAGTGTCCCCATAAACAAAGAAGTCATCCATAAATATTTCTACTGAATTCTCGAGATAGTTTGAAAAGATTGCCATCATCCACCTCTAGAATGTGTTTGGCACATTGCATAGGCCGAACGGCATGCAACGAAAAGTGAATGTCTCATATGGGCAGGTCTTGTCTTGGTCTTCAGGAGCTATCATGATCTGGTTGTACCCTGCAAATTCATCCAAGAAGCAGTAAAAATCATTCCCTGCTAATCTGTCCAGCATTTGATCAATGAATGACAGTGGGAAGTGATCTTTCCTTGTAGCCATATTAGTTTGCGGTAGTCCATACAGATACGCCATCCAGTGATGGTCCTCTGCGGTATTGGCTCATTGTTTTCATTAGGGACCACTGTCATTCTGCCCTTCTTCGGCACACATTGCACGGGGCTAACCCACGTGCTATCAGTAATAGGATAAATAATGCCCGCATCTAGCCATTTGATAATCTTCTTCTTGACGACCTCCTTCATCACAGGGTTAAGTCTGTATTGATTTTCAATGGATGCCTTGTGGTTGTCCTCAGGACGGATGTAGTGCATGCAGTACGCGGGGTTTCAAATAACCTCTATTTCTATTTATGCAATGAGAACATGACATTCACACAAATATGCGACCACATAATATCATTCCTATTCCTAGGATGCATGCGGTGCAAGTTGACTAATAGAGCTTATCTCTAAGTCCCTATCTCTACTTATGCAAGTCTAATCTTGCTCTCTCGAGTCTAGATTCTAACCTAGCTCTCTCAAGTCATTAGGTTCTTTCTTTAGACTCTCTCTCGAGTAGCTCTAAAGGGTATTTTACACAGCATAAAACAAGACAATCGCAAGCAATGAACTTCCTAGGTCATGTTAGCTTAATTCTCCTCAATCCATTCAACTAGCTTAGCTACTCATGTGTATTAAGAGAGTGAGCAGATGTAGAGATAGAACTTTCATTGAATAGATATGAGATGAAGTACAAAATAACAATGCGAGTATAGTAAAGAGCCTGGGACAATTTCTTGCTACCGGCATTTACACTATTTCTACTCTTGCTCTAAAGATATTCTCGCTCTCACGAGAGTCGGCCCGCTCTCTACTCTTACGCCCCAAGGTTCTCTCTCGAGCTTCCTTGGATGATTTCCGGCGTCACCACTCTTCTCTAACTCTGCCATAAAATGGTGAAAACTATGCACAAAGGTGTGTACTTGTAAAAGAGTGGAAGTCCCTCCTTTGAAGAATGCATTGGGTATTTATAGGGCATCGACAGTGAAAGGCGGCTTCTCTCTCCTAGTTGCACAGATGGGACAACTTTAATTTCTTATTGACGCGCCAGATATTTGTCATCGATAAAGCTGGATGTACTTTGTGACCGTTATCGGCTGTCAACTTAATTTGGATTCGACTGTTGTCAGCTTTCTGTCACATCGATCTTAATTGTCCTTTCGTTCGGATACACCTGCCATGTTATGGTGAAGTTACGCTCGATCGATGTATCCCTACGATCGCATTCTATGCATTGCGTTAACACATTATTCTGCACACAAATATAAAGATCAACTGCTCTAATGCATTGGATGCATGCGACCGCAATATTATAGAATTTATGCTTAATAGACGCAATTTAACATATTCTACCAACGAAATCCAACATTATTTAAGAACTTACCACTATGATATGTGCATTTTTGCCCGTTATCACCGCTCAACTAGATACTGAAGGACATTTAAGGAGGTATCTATTGGTACTGAAGTACGTTTGAGAAGGTACCAAGCCAACGGGATACTGAAGTACGTTGGAGAAGGTATCCTAGTAGCTCGATACTGAAGTACAAGGAGAAGGTATCTGAGCAGTAGTACCTAATGTGTGAAGGTTCTTAGTGTGGCCAAAGGTGAATAAAGTCAGAGATTGAGCAAAAGGGTTCTCTTTGGACTAGCAGTTAGTGTTGGGGTTATTTTACCCGTTATAAAATACTTTGGTTTGAGAAATGATTTTACTGTTTTATGTTTAAAACAACTTTATATTTTACGCTTGGAAAATGTTTATGCTGCATAAATTTATATTTCAGATAAAAAATATTTGCTAAAATTATGCATGAGAATTTACTATGTTTTCTCGGTCACCATTGGGCGTAAGCTCACCCAGTTTTCAAATGCTTTTGTTTCCCTCTTCCGCCCCCCCTCACCCCTCCAGGTACTATAACCGTTTACTAGGTGGTTACTGTTAATATTGTACACATGTTACTGTTGTTCATATAGGGACTAGGGTTTGTGGGTTTTGGGACTTGTAAATCTAGTGTTGTAATGACTCTAAACATATTAAGTTTCTAAGTTAATAAATTATGGGCCTAAAGACGTCCCGTTGCGTATAATTTATATTTTGTATCAGAGTTATTCCACAAGAGTTAGTAGGCAGTAAGTGTCAGCTCAAGGGTTGATAACTACTGCAGTCACGCCCTTCTCTAGACTTAGAAGGTGGTTTGGGGCGGGGTGTGACAGTTTGGTATCCTCCCTATCCTTAAATCCCTAAGACCGGGAAGGGAGCATGAGGGTGACTATAAAGTCTTCCAAGACAACATTTATGCTAAATATTTCCCCCATATTTATTATAAATTTTAATAAGTTTACAACATTTCCCCTATTTATCTATACACATAATTAAATTCTCTTTCTATTCTTTTATCACATGATCTGAGCCGTGCCTCGAGAGTTTACCGAGTTCTTAGTTGGTGGTGGTGGGTGATGGACTCTTCTTTGAACGCTCTGCTTTGCTACCTGGGGGGGAGGAGGGGGGGAGGGATTAAGAAAACATTTGGAAGAGTGTGAGCTACTAAGCCCAGTGAGTGGTTCTTTTAAGATAGGAAATCATTTGAAAATCATCATTTTTGGGAAACCAATCACATGCTAATACTTACATTGTAACTCATGCGCAGTCAAAGATATAGTCATGTAATCAGTAAACTTTATCTCAAAAAGCTACACGTAGCATGCATATCATATTATCAATCAATACAAACACCTATGGAAACCTTCCTATAACCCAATTCCCGCCAATGTGCACACTGACTATTTTTATTTATCCCGCTAGTCATGCTTAGGTACTTGACCATTTTTCCCGCCGGTCGTCATCGACAATTATTTTCCACCGACCGAAACCGACAATGTTTCCCTCCAAGCACCTTTTTGTTAAGCATGCTAACTATATCCCGCACATAATCTCAGTTTCCATAGTCACACACAAACAAGATCATGGCAATCATCATATTACCAAAGCATGTAATTTGCATCTACTTATGCATATATTCCTATATCTAAGTATAGGTTAAATAAATATTCACAATATGCATTTATTATCAAACTGTGTAAATATTCACAATATGCATTTTACTTAACACGGTTGTATCACATAACTTTCACAATATACTTTCATTTATTAAAGCTGTGTAATATGTACCATGGTTATATATATTAAAACTAGATCACGTAGACAGAACCTAACATGCATTTCTTTCATAAACTTCACAGTACATAACAAAGTACTATGCATTAATTTGCTAAGACCTCACAGTAAGTCAAGGCCATATTAACGTTCCTATTATGCATCAATCTATTAAAATTATGTAACATTCACCGTAGACTACCACTATGATAACAAACCCTAATACTTCTAAGTTGTGATATTCATGATATATCTAAATTATAAGCTATAACAATCACTGTACATACTGAATTATCAAAGTTACAATGCTACTAAAGCTGTAACACTCACAATATACTTGTTATTATCAAAGCTGTAACACTCACTGGTTTGCTAGTTTCCCTTTTCGTATTTTGTTCCCTGCCATTATCATTGTTTGCAAGGAAAGTCTCCAATTAATATTACTTCTTAAATATAATTAAAAATACTTTCTAAAGACTACCAGCTTACCCTACTCAGACCAAATTAGAATTTGAGCAGCACTTCCCTCGGATTTCCTTCCCTCCAGACCAACAACAGCCTCTTCACTAAAACTCACTCTCTTTATATGATTTTAACTACTGGAATGTGTTTTGGGAATGAGTTTAACTTTTCAGCCGAGGCCTCCTATTTATAGCTATTCCCAGCTCTTTTCTGTGCGACAACTCACTATACAGATGGCTTCTCTTAAACTACCCACGCTAACTTGGGCTAACCGAGCTTTGAGTTGTCTAATTCTGAGTTTGCCAGCCAAAATTACTTTAATTGCATGTAATTTTAGCCGTGCATTATTTCCCTAAGTCTTTCTGCATGAAATCTCCCTTTGCCACATCAATCGCTTAATTTTCGACTTAATTATCCAAATTACCAAAGAACGCATTGAGCCCCTTTAAAACGCGTCCATATGTCCAATCTCGCTCTCTCCACTCTCGTGGCTCTCGCTCTCTCCAACATTATCGTTGTTTTCGCTCTCGGTGGTGTCGCTCTCTCCAGCTTTCTCGCTCTCTCCACTCTCGCCAGTGTGGCTCTGTCCCTCTTTCTCGCCCAAAATGTTCTCTCTAGCTTCGCCCTCTCCCAGTTTTCTCTCCAATCTCGCCCTTTCCCATTTTCTCTCCAACTTTCTCTCATTCTCGTTGGGTATCACGCCTATTATTATCCCGTTGGCTTGTACAACAGACATCAAATAACATTAAAATTATAAGAGATAATCTTAAAATGGCTCGAGATAGGCAGAAAAGTTATGCTGATAAGCGGATAAGAGAATTAAAGTTTGAAGTAGGTGATAAAGTATTTCTGAAATTATCTCCGTGGAAAGGAATACTCAGGTTCGGTAGAAAAGGGAAATTAAGCCCGAGATATATTGGACCCTATGAGATAATAGAAAGAATTAGCCCAATGGCGTGTCGATTGGATTTACCTCCGGAGTTATCTCGTGTTCATGATGTGTTTCACGTGGCAATGCTTGGGAAGTATATGCCAGATCCTACTCATATATTATCTGAGCAATCGGTACAGTTGAAAGAGAATTTGTCGTATGAGGAGGAACCAGTAGAGATCCTTGATAGAAAGGAACAACTCTTGAGGAATAAGACAATCCCATTAGTAAAGGTGCTATGGCGAAATCATGCTATGGAAGAAGCAACTTGGGAAGCTGAAGAGCAAATTAGAAATAAGTATCCGCAGTTGTTTAACTGATGGACTTGTGGCGATATTTTGAGGACGAAATTTTTATAAGGAAGAGGTAAATGTTAACCCCGAATCCCAATTTTATACGTAAGTGTATTTTCTTATTTAAATTGTCTTAATTTTCCACTTAATTGTGTGTTCCTATTTAAATTTGTATAAATAAGTTGGGCTAGTGTGAATAATAGGGGAATTAAGTTTGGAAAAATTTGGGAAAATTTTGGCTAAGTGTGGAGAAATTAGGTGAAGTACGTGTGGCTGAAGGATTGAGAAAAATAGAGAATTTATGTGAAGCACCGATTAAGGAATTGAGAAAAAAAATATAGGAAATTATTTTGGGAAAAATTTGGAAAATCCGTGTAAAAATATCACAAAGTGGTGAGCAAACGTGTACGGAGAACATTGTATTCACAGTAGCTAAAGTTGGAGAGAAAATTGGAGAGAGCGAGATTAGAGAGAAAGTTTGGGGAGAAGGTTGGAGAGAAAATGGGAGATAGCGAGATTGGAGAGAAAGTTGGAGAGAAACTGAGAGAGCGAGATTGGAAAGAAAAATGGGAGAGAAAGTTGGATAGAGCGACACTGCCGAGATTGGAGAGAGCGAGATTGAAGAGAAGGTTGGAGAGAAACTGGGAGAGAGCGAGATTTTGAGCAAGAAACTGGGAGAGAGCGACACTACCAAGAGTGGAGAGAGCGATACTACCGAGAGCAGAGAGAGCGAGAGCGCCTATGCGTCAGCCATGCCTTGTCCGATTTGAACGTCATGCCCACGCCTCGCCTATGCATTGAAAGGCCGAACAAGCTTCTGAGTGATGAATTTGGACGAGTTAGTATGGATCATGCATTTGAAAACCCTAAATTGAATACAAACAAAGGATTAAGACGTAAGAGCAAACGTCAATTAAAATTTAGGTGTCTTATTAATAGAAATTCTTAAACCCTAAGAAATTGTGTTGGATGCGTTTGGGAAGAACACCTTGAGCCAAAGTGAGGTAAGCTTACGTTGATAAGGGGAGAAACAAACATTTGTCCATGCAGCCAAGTAGGTGCTGTCAATCCCACGAGAAATTTGATCGCCTATAAATAGAGCTTTGGGATTTCATTTTCAAATTACACCAAATCATAAATTTCGTAAAAGAGAGGGAGAGTTGTGAGGGTTGAAAAGAATGTGTCAACTTTGGACGAGGAGATCTTCCAATCTACTCGTGTGTTTGGAGTGATTTTAAAGCCATCTGAAATCTCTAGAAGTCTCGTTTTCAGAAGAGGTTGCAGGAAGAAAAAGCTCAAAGGAACTGGGCTAGAGGTTAAGAAGAAGGCAGAAGGGTCAAACTGTCGGATCAGTTTGGGCAAGTCTTAAATATTCTGAGATTTCGGCCAAACCACGAGAAATTTTGAGCTGCAATTTTTGGATAAGATTCCTAAGTAATTTTAGAATAAGTTTATAGAAGGAAGTATTTCCAAATAAGGTTTGAAACTATGAGTAATCTAAGTTGTAATTTGAATCTGGATTCTAGGGGTGAAAAAGGGACCCGAGGAGCTACTAGAGTGAGAAGTTCCTAAGAATTCGAGGTGAGTGGCTAAAATATTTTTAACTAAAATGTTTTAAAAATATTTTGATTACAAACATTTTACAGAAAGCATGTTTGCGAAAATAATTCTCATGCCTACTAGTTTTATAAAGTGGTTTCCAAGAAAGTTTGAATTGTGGTTTGAACGCATGCATATTGTTGAAAAACTATTTACATATGTTGATTTTATCCAGCATGCGTTATCATCTTTAAAGCCATGTTGTATATGTGTTATACTGTACATGCTTTAAAGAGAAAAGTTGTTTATAAATAGTTTTGGTAAAATGCGATCTCGAAGTACAAGGAGAAGGCATCCACCCGACTAGATACTGAAGGACATTTAAGAAGGTATCTATTGATACTGAAGTACATTTGAGAAGGTACCAAGCCAACGGGATACTAAAGTACGTTGGAGAAGGTATCCTTGTAGCTCGATACTGAAGTACAAGGAGAAGGTATCTGAGCAGTAGTACCTAATGTATGAAGGTACTTAGTGTGGCCACAGGTGAATAAAGTCAGAGATTGAGCAAAAGGGTTCTCTCTGGACTAGCAGTTGGTGTTGGGGTTATTTTACCCGTTATAAAATACTTTGGTTTGAGAAATGATTTTACTGTTTTATGTTTAAAACAGCTTTATATATTTTATGCTTGGAAAATGTTTATGCTGCATAAATTTATATTTCAGATAAAAACTATTTGCTGAAATTATGCATGAGAATTTACTATGTTTTCTCGGTCACTTACTGGGCATAAGCTCACCCCGTTTTCAAATGTTTTTGTTTTTCCCCCCCAGGTAGCGGTCAAATCCTCTAAAGACAGCTCAGTATCTGCCCTGCCACTAAAGGACGAAAAGACTTGTAACTGTTTACTAGGTGGTTACTGTTAATGTTGTACACATGTTACTGTTGTTCATATAGTTATTATAATATATTATATTATAATAATAACTATATATAATATATTATATTATAATAATAACTATATATAATAACAATATAGTTACTATATTATATTAACTATATAATAACTATATTGTTAATATATTATTGATATTAACATAATATCATATTAATATTATTAGTATAATATAAAATGGTTATTATAGTATAATTATTAATAATATGAATAACTATAACATATTAACAACTATATATTAATATAATATTATACAGTTCAAATAATTATAACATATTAATAATAACTATATATATTATAATATATATTAATAATATAACTATATATATTATTATTACAATATTATTAATGAGAATAACTCAAATTATTATATAGTTGTATATTGTATTACTATATATAGTTAATAATAATTAATAATAATGCAAACTAATTATTATTATAATATATTATTATATTAATATAGTAATATATTATAATTATAATATAATATAATTATATATTATTATAATATATTATATTCTCATGCATTATTATTAATTATTATTATATATTATGGCAACCAAGGAAGGGCTTTTGGTGAGGAGCATTGTTTTGAGGAAGGGAAAGCGTGGTTGACAAGTCACTTCGAGGAGACGACTGGACTGAAGTTCTTTCATCAAATGATGCATGTGGGCTGAGTCATTCCCACCCCAAGTGGTGGCCCGATTCGGTCTAGTCGAGAAGAGATTCACATAGAGACTCTGACGTTACGGGAATCTCTTTCTATATTAGCGGGAGGGGGCGGGCTTTCTTATGGTAGTCCCACTGCGGCCTCTGACTATCCGTCCCGTCTCATCTTTCTTTGGCTCCATATTATTAACTATATTATTATTTTGCATTATTATTATAATAATATTATATTATAATAATATATTATATTATAATATATATTAATAATATATAAATAATAGTATATACATATTATTTTGCATATATTACAATATATTATTATAATTCATATTATATTATATCAATGAGAAGTGTATCGGTAGTCTATGTATTGTATTACTATACTATATTATTATTATACTATAATATAATAAATGTCCATAATAATTATATATTATAGTATAATATAATCATCGTATTGTTTATTAAGTAGATAGTAGAGTTATACTATATATTATACTATAATAATAATAAACTAAATCACATATAATTACAATATTATTAATAAAATTATATATGTGTAAATATACCTTATACTATAATAATTATATTAATATATAATATATCATAATAATATTATACTATTAATATATTATACTTAATAATATTATAATAACATTAATATGATATTTAAAGTATTATATATTAACTATATATATGTTATAATATATTATTACTATACTATATAGTACAAAATTGCTCTCTTCACCTATATTATTAAATTAATATATTTTATACAATATTTAATATGATATGTATTATATACTATATGAGTATATTACAATATTATTAATAATAAGTATATACTCATATAGTATATATTAATGCCCATAATATGTTTAATGTATTGATAATATTTAATATATTCATTATTAGTTATAGTTATTATAATTTACAATTCCATACTATTATTATATCACATATATAGAAACCATAATATAAAAATATAAATTAAATAATAAACATATATAATATAAATTATAATATAATATATTATAATTATAATATATATTTACATAACATATATTATTAACTTTATATAATATATATATAAATTTTAATATATTTGAAATATATATTATTATTATAGCGATTAATATTATTAATATGTTTATTACAAGCTCTGTGTATATTAAACTATTTAGATATTAATAGAACTATTACCCCCATTATTATATTATTATGTTATTAAATGTAGTTCTTATTATTTTAATATAATACTAATAAATATTATTATTAATATTATTTTATTTATAATATAAATATTTCTAATAATAAAAGTCAATAATATAAAATTATTATTATATAACAGTATTATAGTATATGTTATAATTATGTTTAATATAACTATAAACTCTCATATTATATTTTAAATATACTAGGCCATCCTATATGTCTTATATATTCTATCAAACAAGGAACATTATTTATATTATATATTATAATTTCTACGTAAAATATTTAAAGAATCGGTACATATTACGTTAATATAAACATATTTATTATTCACTATATATTATTATTATAGAAAATTAATAATAAACTATAATAATATGAATAATATGGTAATCTATTAACCTATATATTAATTATGTTATTAACTTGGATTATATAGTTATAATATTAAATGATATTAGAAGTATATGCTAATATGATTTATAACAATTAATATAGTCCCATATTATAATTATTGATAATATATTATAAATAATATATTAATCTATGATTGCTCATAAGAATAATATGAACATTATTAAACCTTCTACATATAATTGAAGTATACCATATTATCAATTAAGTTTACTCAATAATTTAGCTAATAATATAAGGAATTACGACACAATATTATAATATAGTGTTATCAGGTAATCTATTTTCACTACTTGTTTAGTTAAAAACATTTTAGCCACTCACTTCGAATTCTTAGGAACTTTTCACTCTAGTAGCTCCTCGGGTCCCTTTTTCACCCCTAGAATCCAGATTCAACTTTCAACTTAGATTCCTCATAGTTTCGAACCTTATTTTGAAATACTTCTTTCTACAAATTTATACTAAAATGTCTTAGGAATCTTACCCTAAAATTTCAGCTCAGAATTTCTCGTGATTTGGCCGAAATCTTAGAATCTTCAAGACTGGCTCAGACTGATCCGACAGCCTGACCCTTCTGTCTTATCCTCAATCTTCAGCCCGGTTCCTTTGAGCTTTTTCCTCCGACAGACCTATTCTAAAAACGAGACTTCAAGAGCTTTCAGATGGCTTTGAAATCACTCCAAATGCACGAGTAGATTGGAATATCTCCTCATCCAAAATTGACACATTCTTCTCAACCCTCACTGCTCTCCCTCTCCTTTACGAAATTTATGATTTTGGTGTGATTTGAAAATGAAATCTCAAAGCTCTATTTATAGGCGTTCAAATTTCTCGTGGGGTTGACAGCACCTACTTGGCTGCATGGCCAAATGTTTATTTCTCCCCTTATCAACGTAAGCTTACCTCACTTTGGCTCAAGGTGTTCTTCCCAAACGCATCCAACACAATCTCTTAGGGTTTAAGAATTTCTCTTAATAAGACACCTAATTTTTAATTGACATTTGCTCTTACATCTTCCTTCTTTGTTTGTATTATATTATTATTATATAACTGCTGCAGTCATGCCCTTCTCTAGGCTAAGAAGGTGGTCTGGGGCGGGGTGTGATAGGTTGGTATCAGAGCATAGGTATACGTAAAACCTGGGAGGAGGTTGAGTATAAAGTCTAAGTTGATACTTGATAACGGGCAGAAATGCATGTTATCATAGTACCAAGTTGTTAAACAATGTTGGAATATGTTGATAAAATGTGACAATTTGCGTTCATTAAGCATAAAATATATAATATTGCGATCGCATGCATCCAATGCATTAGAATAGTTTGTCTTTATATTTTTGTGCAGAATAATGCGTTAACGCAATGCAAAGAATGCGATCGTAAGAATACATCGGACAAGCACAACTTCACAGCAACATAATGAGCGCATCAAGTAAACAGGCAATTAAGAATGATGGGACAGAAAGCTGACAGCAGTCGAATCCACATTAAGTTGACAGCCGATAACGGTCACGAAGTACATTCAGACTTTATTAGTAATGATTAGTCGACGCGTCATTCCAAAATTAAAGCTGTCCCATTTGTGCAACTAGGAGAGAGAAGCCGCCTTTCACTGCCGATGCCCTATAAATACCCAACGCATTTTTCAAAAGGGGGATCGACTTCTTTAGAACACACCTCTGTGCATAATTTCCCTTACCATTTACGGTGGAGCTAGAGAAGAGTGGTGACGCTGGAGATCGTCCAAGGCACCTCGAGAGAGACCCTTGGAGCGTAAGAGCAGAGACCGGGCTGACTCTCGTGAGAGCGAGAATATCTTTAGAGCAAGAGTAGAAACAGTGTAAATTCCTGGTAGCAAGAAATTGGCCCAGGCTTTTTACTATACTCGCATTGTTATTTTGTACTTCATCTCATATCTATTCAATGAAAGTTCTATCTCTACATCTGTTCACTCTTTTAATACGCATGAGTAGCTAAGTTAGTTGAATGGGTTGAGGAGAACTAAGAACATGACCTAGGAAGTTCATTGCTTGCGATTATCTTGTTTTATGCTGTGTAAAATACCCTTTAGAGCTACTCGAGAGAGAGTCTAAAGAAAGAACCTAATGACTCGAAAGAGCTAGGTTAGAATCTAGACTCGAGAGAGCAAGATTAGACTTGCATAAACAAGAAATAGGGACTTAGAGATAAGCTCTATCAGTCAACTTGTACCACATGCATTCTAGGAATAGGAATGATATTATGTGGTCGCATATTTTTGTGAATGCCATGTTGTCATCGCATAAGTAGAAATAGAGATTGTGTGAAACCCTATAGACTTATCGCATATCTATCGCATGCATTCTAACCTTAGAAGCCGTGGTATTCACACTGAGAGGTGGTTTACCATTGGGTGCATGTTGCATGATCGCATCCTAGGGAGTGTTAGCTAAACCCTTCTCAACCCGTTCACCGCATATTCATCGCATTTCCCATTATCTACCCTTTTCGAATTCTACCACATTTATTATTATTTTCATCAACACAACAATAACCCAACATTCACTACTTACTGGTTACCACAAAGTTTTCATAAATATTACCAACATACTATTTTCACGAGTGCCTGTGTTCGACCCTGGACTTACCAGGAAACTCAAAGGAATTTACACTTGGATTTCACTGAGGAAACTTGAGTGCACAACGTAACCCATCAAAGCACCTCACCCATATTCTCACTTTAGAAAACATCGCATCAATACTAATTTGGTATCAGAACATAAATTTTTGGGACAATTGAGGAATTTGTTTATATCAGCTTAGTATCCAGTATAATTTATAAGAAAGGTTAAAGAGTTAACTGATAACAGAGTGGTATCAGAGTATAGGTATACGTAAACTTGGGGAAGGTTTGAGCTAGTTTAGTACTAAAGTATAAGTTTCTGGGAAAGTTAAAGGATGAGTTGATACTAGTTTGGCATCAAAGTACATGTTCTTGGAAACTTGAAGTTTGAGTTTAGTAAAACCAGAGGGAAGTGTGGCAGAGTAAGGGTTTAAGGAGAAACCTAAAAATTAGTCGAAGTAGGACTAATAGGAATGGTAGATGTGGCATGACCTAGCATGCAATTGGAGCTGGAACTCACAACGCTACCTGAAGACCTACCGAGGAAGGTAAGTATGAACTTAAGTTGTTCTTATTTAGTATTCGAGATAGAAATGCTTATGTTGTAGATAGTTTGGTTCAACATCTAGCTTAGAGTTGGCTAGGTGAGATATAATTAAACAAACTAAGAGGTATTGTTGGACAAACTGAGAAAATTGATAATAGAGTAGCGCAGTGTAAGCGTGGTAATAGACGAGGGTATAGGAAGTTACAACAGTGGTTGTTGTGAAACCTTAAACCAGAGTTAGTACGAGTAAATTTCGAGGACGAAATTTTCTTAAGGGGGAGGTAAATATAAAACCAAGATTTCTATTTTCCTTACTTAAGTAAGTGATAAAAAGGAATTAACTAAGTGTTAAATTCTAAGTTAAAGGGAAGGAAATTTCTAAGTATTAAGTAGATTTTCTTTGAATAATTTAAGTTGAGCTTTAATTGGTGAAATTGTAGTGAAATTTGTATAATAAATAGGTTGATGCAACAGTTAGTGTGAATGGTGAAGAAGGATTGAGGAATTAGAAAAGAGAAAATATGGAAATTGAGTTGGGAAAAAAATAATAAGTTGGGTTAGTGTGGAATAATAGGGGAATTAAGTTTGGAAAAATTTGGGGAAAATTCGACTAAGTATAGAGAATTTATGTGAAGTACGGATTGAGGAACTGAGAAAAATATAGAAAATTACTTTGGAAAAATTTGGAAAAAAATTCGTGTAAGAATATCACAAAGTGGTGAGCACACGTGTACGTGGAACATTGTGTTCACAGTAGTTGAAGGTTAGTAAAATTTGGAGAGAAAGTTTGGAGAGAAAGTTGGAGAGAAATTTGGAGAGAAAATGGGAGAGAGCGAGATTGGAGAGAAAAATTGGAGAGAAACTGGGAAAGAGCGAGATTGGAGAGAAAAGTGTTAGGGCCCTCTCCTAACAAGAACAATACTCAAGAATACAGAATAAACTTAAGGACAATTCAATTATAGAAATATAGGAAATTGTATTGAAATATGCTATAAACTCACAAACTAACAAAATAAACCCTAGCCTTTTGAGAGGGCTAGTATCTCCTAAAATTCCCCAATGGAAATCCTTACCAAATTCTTCACACTCCCCTCCAACCCCTCTCCTTCTATTAATAACTAAAATCCCTAACAAACTTCATATTTAATTACTCATTTTCCCTTTCTAATACTTATCCTAATATTTACTAATAATCCTACTATTCCCAAGACTAGGGGTCTTACATTACTCGGTCCTTCGAAGACACCTGGTCCTCAAGGTGTGCTTACAAAATGACCACAAAATTGAGCCTCTATATTATTCCTTCCTCCACTGAACTAGGCCACCCACAAGCACTGTCTTCAACCTTTGATAAAAGGATTTTTTTTCCAGCTGATGTGGAACGCACTTGGGCTTCAATTAATTCATCACACCCATTTATTTGGCCCACTTTTCCAGCTCATTAAGCAACCCAACATCTTTACTCTTTCCAGGCACATATCTACGTTTTCTGTTATAACTTTTTCCAACCAGTGGGCCCACCAGCTGACATTTCACGTGGGTAAAGATTTTTTTCCCCTCCTCTTCACGCAATTTCCCTTTTTTTTCCAGGCCTTCTTTTTTATCCATGGTAGCTCCCTTCTTTTGCAATTTTCAACACATCTTTCGAGAAGACTTCCCACCCCACTTACTTCTTCGCTGCCACCCGCATTCCGACGACCGCCATACGTGTACTTGCTCCTTGAACTTTGTTGTACAACATCTCCTCTTCCCGAGAATGGTCTCTCCGTTTACACGTCTTCTTCTCCCATCACCACTGCTCGTCCTCTTCGGCCATATATATTATTTTCGTCCTCCTCGCCTTCCCATTTTCTTCTCCTGGCATGACCAGAAATGATTTCATTCGCCGAACTTTTTGCCATCTCAACCCATCCTCCGCCGATGTATTCTCCGTCCTTCGCTTGCCAATTCGTTTATTATAGTAAGTCAAAGCAGTTAAGTTTGTACCTCGTCATTTCTCTGTCCATCTTGGCCAAAACTTGCAACGATGCTTTCCCCGAATCATCCTCACTCGTTCCGTCCTTCGCAGCTTCGTCTTCCACTTGCCATCTTGTTTTTCCGCCGGTACTTTTCTTCTTCTTCTCATCCTTCTCTCGCCAACTGCCACCATTTTCCACGTTCGATCACTTTTCTTTCCCTTACCTTGTTGCTTTTCCAACCATATGTTTACTGATAAGTTCTCTCTCCCCTCTGGATACTGCCTTTTTTCCCTTGTCTTCTTTGATGATGCCTTTGTCCTTCCTTCCCTCTTGGCTTGTTGATTCATTCTTCCTTTCTTTTTATGAGATCTTCTCGGGTAAGACCGACGTCGTCCAACAACTTTTCAAAATCGACCCGACAACTTTTGAACAAGATTTTCCTTTACTGTTTTGATGGCTGCTAGTCTTTTTTCTTCTCTTTCTCTATCTCTTTGCAGAGACTTTTTGATCATTTGTTGTATTACCTTCATTTCTTCTTGTATCTCCAACAACACTGAGTCTAGCCTCTGACCACGATCCATAGCAGAAACAATACTCCAAAAAACGAACGGCTCTGATACCAATTTGTTAGGGCCCTCTCCTAACAAGAATAATACTCAAGAATACAGAATAAACTCAAGGACAATTCAATTATAGAAATATAGGAAATCGTATTGAAATATGCTATAAACTCACAAACTAACAAAATAGACCCTAGCCTTTTGAGAGGGCTAGTCTTTCTTCAAATTCCCCAATGGAAATCCTCACCAAATTCTTCACACTCCCCTCCAACCCCTCTCCTTCTATTAATAACTAAAATCCCTAACAAACTTCATATTTAATTACTCATTTGCCCTTTCTAATACTTATCCTAATATTTACTAATAATCCTACTATTCCCAAGACTAGGGGTCTTACAAAAAGTTAGAGAGAAACTGGGAAAGAGCGAGATTGGAGAGAAAAGTTGGAGAGAAACTGGGAGAGAGCGAGATTGGAGAGAAAATGGGAGAGAGCGAGATTGGAGAGAAAAGTTGGAGAGAAAGTGGGAGAGAGCGAGAAAGTGGGAGAGAGCAAGAGCCACGAGAGCAAAACCAGTGAGAAAGTTGGAGAGAGCGAGAGCCATGAGAGTGGAGAGAGTGAGAGCAGCCTATTCAAACGTCGCACCCACGCGATCGAAGGAAACTGCTTGTGCATCAGCCGGGCAAGCTTCTGTGTTATGAATTTGGACACGTTAGTGTGGATTATGCATTGAAAACCCTAAAATTGAATGCAAACAAAGGTTGAAGACGTAAGGGCAAATGTTAGTCAAAATTAGGTATCTTATTAAGAGAAATTCTTAAACTCTAAGTAATTGTGGTGGATGCATATGAGAAGAACACATTGAGCCAAAGTAAGGTAAGCTTGTGTTGATGAAGGGAGAAAAAACCACTTGGCCATGCAGCCAAGTAAATGGTGTCAACACCATAAGAAATTTGGACGCCTATAAATAGAACTTTGGGATTTCATTTTCAAATCACAAATCATAAAATTTGTAAAAAAGAGAGGGCGAGAGTAGAGTGCATTGGACAGTGAGGGCAAATCATAAAATTCGTAAAAAGAGGGGGGGAGAGTAGAGTGCATTGGACAGTGAGGGAAAATCATAAAATTCGTAAAAAGAGAGGGGGAGAGTAAAGTGCAATGGACAGTGAGGGTGGAGAATAAGGAAAAGACAGAGGGGTCGAGCTGTCGAGTAAGCTGGGCCAGTCTTAATGTTTAGATGATTTCGGCCAAACCATGAAAAGTTATGAGCTAATATTTTATAGTAATATTCCTAAGACATTTTAGAATAAGTTTGTAGAAAGAAGTATCTCAAAATAAGATTTAAAACTATGAGTAATCTAAGCTGTAAGTTGAATCTGGATTCTAGGGGTAAAAAAGGAGCCCGAGGTAGGAAAGGGAGCTACTAAAACTCCTAAGCTATCAAGGTGAGTGTTACAGCTTCGTTAGCATTATAGGTTTGACAATTCATTGTGTATTGTGAGTGTTATAGCTTTATAGTTTTGATATATCGTGAGTGTTACAGCTTTGACATACTAGGATTGCTATTACAGTATTGGTATTCTATGAATATTTATTTAACTCTACACTTTTATATAGAAATATAGGCATAAGAAAATGCAAAATACATGCTTTTGGTGATATGATGATTGCCATGATATTGTTTGTGTAGTGACTATGGAAACTGAGATTATGCCCGAGATATAGTTAGCCTGCTTAACAAAAAGGTGTTTGGCGGAAAAATATGGTCGGTTTCGGTCGGCGAAAAATAATAGTCGGCTTCGGTCGGCGGGAAATAATAGTCGATGACGACCGGCGGAAAATATGGTCAAGTACCTAAGCATGATTAGAGGGATAAATAAAATGGTCGAGGCGGGAATTGGAGTCATAGGAAGGTTTCCATAGGTGATTATATTGATTGATGATATGATATGCATGCCACGTGTAGCTTTTTGGAATAAAGGTTACTTATTGCATGACTATATTTTTGACTAAGCATGAGTTACAATGTGTGTATTATTATGTGATTGATTTCCAAAAAATGATGATTTTCAAAGTGTTTTCTGTCTTAAAAGAACCACTCACTGGGCTTAGTAGCTAACATTCTTTCAAAATGTTTTCTTAATTCCCTCCTCCCCCCAGGTAGCGGAAGGTGAGGAGTTCCAAGGTGCTGCTAAGGTCAAGGTCTGCCACGTGCCACAGTTACACTTTCGGAGGGTTTTACGGTTGTTGTAAACTTTGTTGTTAAGTCCTTAAGCTGTATAAACGTTATATCATTGTCATAATAAAATGGGTCTACTTAATCTGTTGTAGTCTATCTCATTGACTTAATCATTCCGCTGTGTATAAATTATAATATGGTATCAGAGTTATTCCGCAAGAGTTAGTAGGTAGTAAGTGTCAGCTCAAGGGTTGATAACTGCTGCCAGTCACATCCCTCTCCCAGGCTCAGAGGGTGGGCTAGGGGCGGGGTGTGACAGCTCGCGATAATCGGAAGGGCATACTGAGATAACTCAGTAAATCTTTGCTCATACTCAGCAACCGTCATTACTCCCTGAGTTAGCCTAAGGAATTCCTCCCTCTTTGCTTCTCTAAAAGAGCTAGGGTAGTATTTATCCTCAAATACTTGTCTGAACTCAGACCAAGTCATAGTTTCTAAACTATCCCTTCTCGCCTCTATCATTTCCCACCACTTCTCAGCTCCTTTTTGCAGCAAGAATGCCGCTAACTCGACCTTACGGTCCTCAAGGCATCTCATAACTTTAAGATAAAATCAATAAATAAGTATTAACATATTATACAAGTATCTAACCTAATAATAATATAAAATGGATATAATAATATATAAATTATTATCTTTATAAACAACTTTCTCTATTTACAATTACCTGGGAATATATAGAAACCATATATTATGATAGTAATAATACTATCATAATATCATGTGTTATTAGCTAATAATAACATAATAATATTATATGTGTACAATAATCCTATTATAGTAATATAGTGTATAATATTAAATGATATCAACTGAATAATATGTTATTATATTATTATGCTAGTTTGTAAACAAACATGATATAATATATTATATTAATAGATATATAATATATAATGAATAATATATATTATTATCATATAATTAACATATATAATCTAATACTATTATATTATTATTATTATTTATTTATAACATTTATTATAACAACTATAATTGAGGAGAAGATGATGGTATAATATAGTGAAAATATTATAATAATATATAATAATATTAATAGTATATTAATATGATAATATACTAATTAATATTATTATAAGTATATTATCATATACTTATATATTATACCACATATATAAGTATATGATAATATATTATATATAATAATATAATATAATATATTAACAGAAAAGAATAATAATAATTATATATTATTATTATTATTTATGATAATATTAATATAATATGTTATATTAATAATTATATTATATATGATAATAATTATATATATAATAAATGAGTAATAATATAATATGAGTTAATATATTATATTAACTCATATTATAGGTTAATAGATTAATATGTTATAATATATTATATAATATATTACTAGGAATATATGTATATATCTAATATATTATAATAATTCATATATATACCTAATAATATTATATAATATGTAGTTATAATAGACTATATTATAATATTTATTATATTATAATTATTATAATATATTATAATAATAGTTAATATTATTATTATTCTATATAGTTTAAAAATTATAATATAATAATAATATATATAATATATATTATAGTAGAATTATTTATGATCGATCCTATATTATGTTATTATAGATATATTATAATATTAATAAAATAATATAATATATAATATAATATGTGAATTATTAATAATATAATTATGTTATATTAAACATATAACTGAAAAGAAGTATTATTAATATACTTCTTTTCTGCCTAATATATAATATAATAATATAATATGAATTATAATATATATTACATAACATATTATATACTATTATCCTATAATATAATATATTATTATAACATATTAATCATGTATTATTATAATTATTAATATGTATATACTCATAGTATATAAATAATTATGGACTAATAATATAATAAATAGTATAATATATATATTGTAATATATATTAATATATTATAATAATATTATTATATTCATATAATATAGTATATTATTATAATATGTGTTATATATAGTTACACAAATAACTAATAATATGTCACACCCGCCCCATACCACCTTCTACGCCTAGAGAAGGGCGTGACTACAGTAGTTATCAACCCTTGGGTTGACACTTACTGCCTACTAACTCTTGCGGAGTAACTCTGATACCAAATATAAATTATATGCAACGGAACGTCTTAGGCCCACAATTTATTAACTTATAACATAATATGTTTAGAGTATTTACAACATTAGATTTACAAGTCCCAAAAACCTAAAAACCCTAGTCCCTATATGAACAACAGTAACATGTGTACAATATTAACAGTAACCACCTAGTAAACCTTTAGTGGCAGAGCAGATACTGAGCTGTCCTCAGAGGATTTGACCGCTATCTGGGGCGGGGGGGCGGGGGGGACAAAAACATTTGAAAACGGGGTGAGCTTACGCCCAGTGAGTGACCAAGAAAACATAGTAAATTCTCATGCATAATTTCAGAAGATAATTTTATATGAAATATAATTTAATGCAGCATAAAAAATTTCCAAGCGTAATGTATATAAAACTGTTTTAAACATAAAACAGTATAATCATTTCTCAAATTAAAGTACTGTATAACGGGTAAAATAATCCCAACACCAACTGCTAGTCTATAGAGAACCCTTTTGTTCAATCTTCGACTTTATTCACCTGTGGCCTACTGCTCAGATACCTTCTCCTTGTACTTCAGTATCGAGCTACTAGGATACCTTCTTCAATGTACTTCAGTATCCCGTTGGCTTGGTACCTTCTCAAACGTACTTCAGTACCAATAGATACCTTCTCCTTGTACTTCAATATCTAGTTGGGTGGATGCCTTCTCCTTGTACTTCGGTATCGCATTTTACCAAAACTATTTATAAACAACTTTTCTCTTTAAAGCATGTACAGTATAACACATATACAACATAGCTTTAAAGATGATAACGCATGCTGGATAAAATCAACATATGTAAATAGTTTTTCAACAATATGCATGCGTTCAAACCACAATTCAAGCTTGTTTGGAAACCACTTTATAAAACTAGTAGACATGAGAATTATTTTTGCAAACATGCTTTCTGTAAACGTTGTAATCAAAACAGTTTAAAACCATTTTAGTTTGAAAACAGTTTAGTCACTCACCTCGAACTCTTAGGAACTTTTCACTCTAGTAGCTCCTCAAGTCCCTTTTCACTCCTAAAATTCAGATTCAACTTAAAACTTAGGTTACTCATAGTTCCAAACCTTATTTGAAAATACTTCCTTCTACAAACGTATTTTAAAATGTCTTAACAATCTTACTCTAAAATTTCAGCGCATAATTCCTCGTGGTTTGGCCGGAATCTCAAACTCTTCAAGACTGGCCCAGACTGATTCGACAGTCTGACCCTTCTGCCTTCTTCTCAACCTCCAGCCCAGTTCCTTTGAGCTTTTTCCTCCGGTAGCCCTACTCTGAAAAATAGACTTCTAGAGCTTTCAGATGGCTTTGGAATCACTCAAAACGTACGAGTGGATTGGAAGATCTCTTCATCCAAAATTGATACATTCCTCTAAACTCTCACTGCCCTCTACTCTATCTACGAAATTTATGATTTTGGTGTGATTTGAAAATGAAATCTCAAACCTCTATTTATAGGTGTCCAAAATGCTCGTGGGATTGACAGAACCTTCTTTGCTCCATGGCCAAATGTTTAATCCCCCCTTAATCAACGTAAGCTGACTTCACCTTGGTTCAAGGTGTTCTTCCCAAACGCATCCAGCAAAATTCTTAGGGTTAAAGAATTCCTCTTAATCGGACACCTAAATTTTAATTGACGTTTGCCCTTATGTTTACCAGCTCTGTTTGCATTCAAATTAGGGTTTTTAAATGCATAATCCATCCAAACGTGTCCAAATACATCGCCTAGAAGCTTGCTCGACCATTCAATGCATAGGCGAGGCGTGGGCGTGATGTTCGAATCGGACAAGGCATTCAGTCAGCTCTCGCTCTCTCCAGCTTTCTCGCTGGTTTGGCTCTATCCAATCTCGCTGGTGTTGCTCTCTCCAGCTTTCTCTCCCAGTTTTCTCTTCAATCTCGCTTTCTCCCAGTTTCTCTCCAATTTTCTCTCCAATCTCGCTCTCTTCCATTTTCTCTCCAACTTTCTCTCCAACTTTTCTTTCCAATCTTTCTCTCCAGCTTTTCTCTCCAATCTTTCTCTTCTTTAGCTATTGTGAACATAAGGTTCCCTGTACACGTGTGCTCACCACTTTTGATCTCTTACACGGATTTTTCCCAAAATAATTCCTCTAAAGTAATTTCCCATATATTTCATGAATTCCCTTATTTTTCTCAATTCCGTACTTCACATAAAATTCGTACTTAGCCGAATTTTTTTCCGAATTTCTCCAACTTAATTCCCATATATTTTCACATAACTTCCACATTTCTCAGTTCCTTAATTTACCTTACGCCGATTTTCCCCCAAATTTTCCAAACTTCATTTCTATATTATTTCACATTAATTCAACATACTTAATTTCTATATTTTAAATTCCTCATTCCTTCTCCACTATTCTAACTTAATTTCTATATTATTCCCACTTAATATTTCCCCCTAACTTTCCCATATTATTTTCTCCATTCAAATCTCCATTCCTTCTTTTACCAACCACACTATCTGTTTTCAACAAACTATTTATTATACAAATTTTCACTTCAATGTTACCAATTACATCTCAACTTATTTAATTTATTCCAAGAAATTCTATTTAATACTTAGGAATTTCTTTCCTTTCAACTTAGGATTTAACTTTTCCTTAGTTAATTTCTTTTACCACTCGCTTAAGTAAGAAAAATAGAAATACGGGTTTTACATAATAATAATTGGACATGAGACAACTATATATTATAATATCAGTAACTATATTATAATATATAATAATAACTATATATTATATAGTTATTATTATATATTATAATATATATAATAATATAGTATGGTTAATATATTAACTATATTATTATTATTAGTAGTATAATAATAATAATATAGTACAATATCGTTATTATTATTATAGTTGTATAATATATAATAACTATATTATACTAATATAATAATAATAATAATATAGTTAACTATATTATTACTATAATATATTATTATTGTTAGTTATTATAATATATAGTTATTATATCATAATAATTATTATAATATAGTTGAAACTATATATATAATAATATTATATTATTGATAAAATAATTATTAATATATATATATTATAACTATATTATACTATATATTATATATATATATATATATATATATATATATATTATAATATATATAATAATAACTATATAGTTATTATATAGTTATATAATATATTATTAATATGTTATAATATAGTATAATATAATATAGCATATTATATTATATTAGACTACATATTATATATATATTATTAGTTATATATTAATATATTATATAATATATTTATTAATAATTATATTAATATAATATAATATAATTATTATATTAACTTATAATATAATGATACCTTATTATAATAAGTTGAGGGTAGGATCGTGGAAGGAGACATGCAAGAGGTGGAATGATGCAGTAAAGTATAGAGATGTGTGTGTTTGTGTGATTGTGCATGGAGGACACGTGGATGTGTGTGTGGAAATGAAAATTAAAATTATGGAATATAATGATGAAAATGTTGGAATGATGCATTGGAGGATTTAATATGAAGATAGTGTAAATTATAAGTTAAGAAAACAAAATTAAAGTAATTGTTAGGATTGAAAAACAATAATTAATGTAAGAAATAAAGAAAGATGGGAATCGTTGAACAAAATTGGTGGAGGAAATAAAGATTTACTTGAATTCAAGATTGAAATGAAGAACTTTGTTGGAGGAGAAAATAAAGAACTTTTTATTTATTTTTCAACAAAGGGTACAAAGTTCTCTCTCTTTTCTCTCAAGGCACAAACTAAAATTTCAAACTTCAAACTTTTAGACTTACCCCTAAACATGCCCGATTAAACTTTCTTTATAGAGATAGGAAGCTTACATTCGGTGGACACGTGACATGACACATAAAACCTAAAAATTGAACATTTGTACAAGACACATGACACGTACAAGATACATGACACGTAAAAGTTAAAAATTAGACATTGTACAATACATCAACACAGCTTGAAAGCGTAATACCAAAACTAGATTAAACCATGCAACGTTTACGTAAAGACCTTTTAAACCATCGTATCAAGAACCTGAGTCATAGTTGGGAATGATCACTCCCCGCTCTAATTCCATCGCCAAGCCATGGCCAAGAGAAGACCCCTAACTCAACCTGTTCACATTAAACTATAGCCAGAAGAGATTCCCACATCGATCTCTTTAAATAATCTGATGGTGTCTCAAACCACATCCTTAATACATAAACGTAGATAACAACTTCTATATTTCAATACTCATTAGTTCTTGGATGATAATGAGCATCCACCGCTCTAGCTCTCAACGTCTGTTATTAGCCAAGAGATCTATATCTCGATCTCGCATTCACGCTTGCCTACATACACGTGGAGTTTACTATGTGCCGTCAACATCTTAGGTACATTTATTCAGATACCCTCATTACCAGTATTTCTGCTCATTTGTTCTTTGAAATACCAACACATGTACCTTGGAAGGTTTAGGTATTTAAATGTAGTATGTCAAGCTTCCTTTAACCTTAGCCTTAACCCTAATACATGTTTCATATTTGGTGAAGTAGCTAAATTAAAACATATTCAACTCGCTTATGGAACCACCAACATGCATTAGACATGTACATTATGCTTGGAAAACTCATACATTATTAAACATCAAGCGTTGATGATCATTCTCAAGCATTAACAACTCTAGTCTATCATTCTAGCCTAGAAGGAAATATGACTATCTCTATTCCTAGTTGAGATTGGCTTAATACATCTAACTCTCAATCTCAACCTTAATTAGGGAGAACTCTTTTGCTCAATCCCTCGACGTCGTATTACCTACGTGCACGTAGTTATAACTGGGTACCGTCGTACCGTATATACCTGACTAGGATACCTTCTCAAAAGTCCTTCAGTATCCTCAGGTACTCCTGCTCAGATACCTTCTCAAACGTCCTTCAATATCGAGCTGTTAAGATACCTACTCATATGTCCCTCGGTATCAATTTGGTCGGATACCTTTTCAAAATTCCTTCGATATCAAGTTGGCCAGGTACCTTCTCAAGTGTCCTTCAGTACCATATTGGTTAGATACCTTTTCATATATTCTTTGGTATCAATTAGGCCATATACCTTCTAAAAAATCCTTCGGTATCAAATTGGCCAGGTACCTTCTCAAGTGTCCTTCAGTACCTTGTTTTACATAAAACTAAACATAGACATTTAGTTGAAAGGATACCTTCTCCTAAGTCCTTCAGTATCCATTACACGACAAGCCACCAACATTTAGTTGAACATTACAGTTTAGTGCTCAGACTATAATACCAGTTCATCTTTCATACAGAACCATCGTAAAAAATGGAGTTACTTAATCCTACTATAAGTATTTGAACACTAAATCCATTTACATCAATCCCATGGTAAACATACTCTACTCAGTATGAGAAACCGTTTCATAATCATATTGCTTGGCACGTCATTTATTTACTTAGCATGAGAAGTGCTTCCAGTGATATCATAATTTACTAAACCAATAAAACAATAAGAAATCACACAGTCACTCACCATTTGTTGGTCTCATAATAAGCTACGAGCTTCTGCTAGCTATTCAAGGCCTGAAAGAATATATTTCTCCAATTAAACTACTTAAAATTCCTAGAAAAATGCCTTAAGTAGCTCATTAACTAATGGAATTTCCATCCTCAACAAACTGCCTTACCAGCGAGATCACCAAGAGCAGAACCAGTGAGATTAGCTTGAGCAAAACTAGTGAGATCAGCTTGAGCGACACTGGAGAGAGCCTCACCAGCGACATCAGCAGGAGCCTCACCAGCGAGAGTCTCACAAGCAATGCTGGAGAGAACGACACTAGCGATACCTTCTCATTCCTAGCGAGAATTCCCCCGAGAGCGAGATCCTCTTCACAATTTCCAGCGATACTCTACCCAAACGACACCAGCGATACCTTCCTATTTTCAGCGAGATTTGCCCCGAGAGCGAGATCTTCTTTATAGTTTTAGCGAGATTCCTATTCATTTGCAAGTTGTTTGCTTGTTCTTCCCAAGCAGCTGTCTGCTTATTCACACGCTCCCTGTTATAATTTTAAAAATCCATAACTCAAAATCTAGACCTCTTTTGAGAAAACTTCCTTCTACAAACATGTTTAGAATTGGGTTAACTCTCTTACCTTAAAATTTCAGCCATCAGTTCCTTGTGGTTTAGCCTGGAATCTCAAATCTTCACTTCGGGCCCTGATTTCACGAGATTTTATCCCTCCTACAATTCCATCACTTTCCCCCTCTTCTTCTTCTGTCATCTTCCTCTGGCACAACAACTTTGAGAATTAAGTCTTTTCAGCTTTTCAAATGGCATTGATTTCATCAAATTTGTTCATGTGGATTGTCAAACCGGACCTTCGAGGTTCCTTTCCCTTTTTAATCCTCCTGCTGCCTCTTAACTCAAAATAACTTGCCACGTCAACGCCTAGTCCTTTCCACTCAGAACATTCCTCCCCTTTCTTCTAGATTCTCAATAACAACACATCACCCTTTTTTCAACAACAATAATAATACAAAGGGAATGTGTTTTATTTTATATTATTTTTCTTTTCTTGTTTTTTTTTTAAATACCCTTATCCATGGAACCTTAGTTCGGGTTTTACAGTTTCATTATTAATTTCTACGTTTTTAGGGTTTTCTGAAGTATGGATATGTGTGTGTGGAAATGAGAACTAAAATTATGGAATGTAATGAATGAAAATGTTTGGAATGGTGAAAGTTTAGTTATGTGATTTTAATAATAATGAAGTGTTGTATATTGCAAGTTAAGAAAACAAAATTAAAGTAATTATTGGATTTGATAAGCAACAATTAATGTAAGAAATAAATAAAGATTGGAATCGATGAAGAAATTTGGTGGACGAAATAAAAACTTACTTGAATTCAAGATTGAAATGAAGAACTTTGTTGGAGGAGAAAATGAAGAACTTTTTATTTATTTTTCAACAAAGGGTACAAAGTTCTCTCTCTTTTCTCTCAAGGCACAAACTAAAATTTCAAACTTCCAACATTTTCATTCATTACATTCCATAATTTTAGTTTTCATTTCCACACACACATATCCATACTTTGCATGCATCATTCCACCTTTTGCATGCCTCCTTCCACGATCCTACCCTCAACTGGTATCAGAGCCTAGTTTTTTAGCGGTAGAATGTGTCGGTCCACTTAAATTAGCATTGAATTATCATGAAGACTTTGTCTTAATAAGATTCAAATTATCCTTTGTGATAATAATTAAGTGTGCTGGTTAATTCTGCTGAATTAGCGCTTTGGTAAGCCTTGTGTTCCCGGCAGAGTGTAGCGTAAGACCGTTGGTAAGCTCAGTGTTCCAGCGTTGTAGAATTTGCAGCATCCTTATTATTTATCATAATAGATAATTCGAATTTTAGTAAGACTTTAAGCCTTAAGAATTTTTAATGTCTAAGATAATTGGAAAAATACTTTCTAAAGCCCATATTACAAAAAAAAAACCCCAAATTTAATTGCAGAATATTCAAGTAATTCTCAACCCTCCATAATAAACAGTCAAGAACTTCAAATAGCAAAAATACCCTCCATAATTGGAATATACCAAAAGTAGATATTAAAACAATCTATCAAATAGGAAAATTTGACTTTCTCCAAGATTATAGAATCAAAACCACTAAACAATTAGTTCCAATCAATAAACTCTCAGAAACTATTTATTTATTTTCAAGACAATCAATTATTGAATACCAAGAAAAATATAAATTTCTTCATATAGGATATGTGTGTGTGGAAATGAAAACTAAAATTATGGAATGTAATGAATGAAAATGTTGGAATGATGCAAATGAGGATTTAATATGAAGATAGTGTAAATTATAAATTAAGAAAACAAAATTAAAGTAATTGTTAGGATTGAAAAATAATAATTAATGTAAGAAATAAAGAAAGATGGGAATCGTTGAACAAAATTGGTGGAGGAAATAAAGACTTACTTGAATTCAAGATTGAAATGAAGAACTTTGTTGGAGGAGAAAATGAAGAACTTTTTATTTATTTTTCAACAAAGGGTACGAAGTTCTCTTTCTTTTCTCTCAAGGCACAAACTAAAATTTCAAACTTCAAACTTTTAGACTTGTCCCTAAACATGCCCGATTAAACTTCCTTTATAGAGATAGGAAGCTTACATTCGATGGACACGTGACATGACACATAAAACCTAAAAATTGAACATTTGTACAAGACACGTGACACGTACAAGATACATGACACGTGTTGATTATTTGAAAAGTATTTGAAACTTTCAAGGATTGGATATGGTAGGATAGCCTCATTAAGGCCAAATATGTCCCACCAATCATTAAACCATAATGGAAAATTTTGAATACGTGTTTTGTCAAACATTATAAACCAAGAATGATTAAAATTGTTTAGCTAAAACATATTGTACCAAGCATTTTGATAATCGATGTATGAATAGGTTTGTGGAGAAAATTGTTGCGAAAATCTTTTTTCGGTATAAATACTTTGATTCCATTTTGTTGGGGTTAGAACACGAAGAATTCTAACTTTTGAAAAGGCAATTTTATTTGGGTTATCTTGATTCTTGTTATGGGTGATTTCAATTGAATCGGTATCAACTAGAATAAATTCATAGAATAAACGAGTTTTTTGAGGATGGGTTGGAATATAATGGAAATTTGACGGAAATATTTTTTGAATTGTTTCATTCATAGATTTACATATGAATTCTGGTTCAAGAGTTGTAATGTATGAGGTTTGGTTTTTAGTATGGTAAGAAGTAGATGAAAGTGATCGGTAATTAACAGGTTTATTGGAGGATATAATTTCTGAATTTTGAGAGTTTGTAATGGCTTGGATATAGATGGTTGGAGGAGAAGATGACTCCTCAATTTTGATAGGAGAAGAGTTGATGGTTAAGGTAGAAGGCCTTAAAGGGATAGAAGATCCCAAAATTTGAAATTTATTTGATTATGGAAATGCTTGAGGAGCTTTTCCTTTTCGATCCTCCATTATTGATGATGATGCGCCTTTGATAAATTGGTACGCTTGAAAATATAATGCTTTGGTCTGAGGAAGTATAGATCGTTGTTGTTGTTCTTGATCTTGATCATATTTTTTCTTTTCGATCCTCCATTATTGATGATGATTCGCCTTTGATAAATTGGTACGCTTGAAAATATGATGCTTTGGTATGAGGAAGTATAGATCGTTGTTGTTGTTCTTGATCTTGATCATACTTTTCCTCTTTCTTGCAAGTGGACTCATTTGCTCTTTTCTTTCTCTCTTTCACTTTCTTCGCTCTTTTCTTTTTCACTTTCTTCTTTAGTTTTGCCTTGAAGGAATTCTCAAGTGAGGTAATCAAGAAGGGAGTTTGCACTTCCTTTTATAGCTTCAATTTTGAAATCAAAACAAGAAAGTATTGCTTGCCATCTGGCAAAAATTTGTCGAGAAACCAAGTTTTTAACATCTTTTTGTAAGACATTTGTAGCGGCTTTGCAATCCACACGTATTAAAAAAGTTTTGTTGATCAAATCACTTTGGAATTTGTTGGTACATAAAACAATTGATAAAATCTCTTTTTTGATGGTTGAATAATTTTTTTGAGACCCTAGCCAGATACCCGAATGATATCTAACTAGTTGCTCATGACCATTGATGGACTGTTTGAGAATGCCTCCATATCCTATATCTGATGCATCTGTTTCTACAATAAGTGATGCATGTGCATTGATGATGGATAGACATGGAAGACTTTTGACTAGACCTTTGATGGTTTTAATAATGCATGTATGTTGATGATTCCATGGAGGTGGATTTTTTCTGAGTCTTTGATATAAAGGTTCACATGTTTGTCTTAAATTTGGAATAAAGTCTGATATATAATTTAAACAACCTAAGAATCTTTGTAGTTGATTTTTAGTGGTGATTTCATCTGGAAATTTGTTAGCAAATTCTATTGATCTTTTAATTGGTTTTATTTTTCCTTGGAAAATGTCATATCCTAAGAATCTTATATTTTGTTGAAATAATTTTATTTTTGGTAAAGAAACAAATAAACCATTTTGTTTAATTATCTTGTGAAATATTTTTAAATGTTTAAAGTGTTGCTCTATGGATTGTGAAAAAATTAAAACATCATCAATATAGACAATTGTGAATTCTTGATATGGATTATAAATGTCATTTATAATATTTTGAAATTCAGAAGGGGCATTTTTTAGTCCAAATGACATTATATTCCATTCGTACGGTTCAAATGGAACATTGAATGTCGTTTTATATTTATCTTTTTTAGCAATTTGTATTTGCCAAAATCCAAATTTCATATCAAATTTTGAGAAGATTAAGGCATTTTGTATGCGATTAATTAGATCTTTTTTATTTGGTATGGGGTAACGTATCCATTTTAGGACAGAGTTTGGGTTTGTAATTGATAACTAAACGAGGTACTCCTTGTTCAATCTTTGCTTGATTATTTACATAAAAGGCAGCACAACTCCAGGGTGATTTGCTAGGTCGTATGAGTCCTTTTTCTAGAAGTTCTTGAATTTCTTTGTGACAATGTTTTAATAATTCAGCATTCATTTGTATGGGTCTTGCTTTTGTAGGAATTTTTTATTCATGAAATTTTTTTATATATGGTAGGCTAACGATGTGTTGTCTCCTTTCCCAAAAAGCATTAGGAATTGTAGCACATGTGTCTTTTTCAATTAATTCTTTAAAGTAGTTAATTTGATTTTGAATATAGGGGTCATGTAATTGTTTTTCGATTCTTTTATGACCTATTTCTTCTTTTAGAAATTGGATTTGTTGGGTCTTTCTTTTAATGGAATTAATAGTTTTAAATATTGAGGAATTTTGAATTGAATTTACTAATTTAGTAGACATTGGATTTATAAATTTGAAAGTAATGTTTTGATTTAAGATTTTTGAATTTATTCCTTTCTCATTTACCGAGAATGGATAAAGTTGAGATAGGAATGGGGTTCCTAATATTATTTCTTCATCTAAGTCTTTAACTAATATGAAGGTATTTTTGAAATAATATCCTTGATTGCATATATGGGCATTTGAAAGTTTGTAACGAATTTTTAATCTTTGACCATTTGCACCATGTAATTTTTTAGAGGTTTTTTCAAAATAATTGGTAGGTATTAATCCCGCGCGATCGTGCAGACAATGACTATACGATGAACATGATTGGCTAAACGATCGAGAAGCAAGCGTCGAATATCGTATACGGAGTGATGTGTAGCCAGTAACTATGCGATGAGCATGTTGGCCTATACGATCATTTAGCTTGTGCGCCATGCGTTGAGAATCATATACTCAGCAATCGTTTACCTCAAGCGTGTATGCGATCGAGTAGCCAACGCAATACGATCTAGTAAACTCTTTACTCGATCGCGTAGCATTAGTTATGCGATCGTTTAGCAAATACTACATGATCGAGTAGAATATTTCTACATAATCGCATAGCCAAATCTAAACGATCGTTTAGCTTAAGTCACATGATGTGACCAACGGTTGGTTTTCTTCCTCAAAGCAAACAGCATCTCCATGTGTCTGAAGCTTTATCACGAATGACTCAAACAAACAACAACTTGAATACAGACTCGATAGCAAGTTAATTATGCCCAAAAACGAAGGGAGCCTTAAAAAATAACTTCTATAAACTTAAAGAGAGCTTTAAACATAAGTAATTACCCGTAAACATCCATCAACAACATCCACAATCACATTTAACTCTTAAACGCATTGTAGAAAACTTAAAACCCACCAAGACTGTAAATGAAATTCAATACAACAATGGAATTTGGAAATCATAACAACCTAGGCTCTGATACCAATTGAAGGAACTCTAAAACAAGAGGACCTTTGAGCAGAAGCAAATCGATCCAAACTTCATTGAGAAAGAACACATACATTTACAACCATTCCAAACAAACTATGCATCAAACGATAAATTACAACATGCTTCTTAAGTAAATATAGGGGATCGAGTGACAATACCTTTGAAGAACTGTTTGTTCACGTATTTTCCTCAATCAGTCATGAACGCAATGAATAACTTGACAATCATCGATCATCAGTGAGTTAAACTTGATCGTCGACCCTCGAACAGAACTCAACACCACAACAAGATTACCTCGGTATTCTCGGTGTGAGAATCCAGAAGTTGTGGGCTCTGTATGATTTTGGATAGAGGGATGAAGGAAGTAAACGATCGAGTAAACGATCAAGTATGTGATGACCAATCATATAGAGGAGGAAGTCTATCGTATAGACTTGATACTTGATCGCATAGAGGAAGAAGTCTATCGCATAGACTTGATACTCTATCGTATAGGCTCTGTTAAGCTATTGTGTAGTAAAACTTTTTTTACTCGATAGTGAATTCTGTAAGATGTTTCGAATGAATGATTTGAAAAATATTTTTTCCTTTTTATCTCACAGTTACCTTAATACGTGAATAACCACCCACTCAAGTCGATTGTTGAGACCACCCACTCAAGTCAGTTGTTGAAAAAAAGAAATATTAATTATCATATAATTAACAAATTAGAAATAAATACAATAACTAACTTATCATATTATATTTATAACCTATAATTTGAATATTGCATCATATGCAACATATAAACCATAGTTCTTTTCCTATTTTATGGTATTTAATATAAATCATAATTATATTAATTCCTCTAATCTAATAATGTATCAAATACATTATATCAATTATATCACATATAATCAATTTCCCTCTTATTAATTTGAATACTTCAAACTAACCCAAAATCTGATTCTTAACTTGATTCCATTGAGCTACCAAGGGGACCTTATGGACCTGTAGTTTGAAGCTCCAACGGTAAGTGAATAACTGACTAAACTCTTTAATCACGATATCCATCATCCATTAACTGTCGGGCACTTACTAAAGGCCAACAGTGGCACTCTTCGTACTACAGATATATTTCTGTGTCCGTTGGATATAACTAATCAACAGTGTAATGACCCTTCACAAATCGCTCGTAAGTACTGTTGGACATAAACTCGTTGCGTTTGGAATTTATGTTCTTTAAGCATGTGAACCAATATGAATGTGAATGAATGAATCCATGCTATGTGATACTACTATGGCTTATGCGATAATTACTTATAATTCGGTAGTATACCTTATTGTGCCACAAGTTTCCTTACGATGAAACCAAGTGTAATTCCATCGGAAGTTTCTCGGTGTGATCCGAGGTCGAACACGGGGAAATACGGTACCGATTTAATGCAGTGTTTTCATGATGTTATGCGACCAGTTTCTCAATTCTTTAAAGTGTGTGTGTAATATACAAAAAGCGATAAAGTAACAGGAAAGTAAAATAAAGTAGTAAAAATACAGTAAACCAAAACTAGATGTATTTGATATAGGCGCAATGTACAAAATGCTAATAGTTGGGCTAGCTGTGAAGTCTGTGCAAGGACGTGTTTGTGGTGGCAAGGCTTGTGGTGAGAAAAGAAAAGAAAGACAAGTTACAAATCATTGCAAGTCCTTAATGAAAGTAAAGAGATAAATACTGCTCCATTCTTCTCATGGCGTACACCTCTCAGTGATCGGCCGCGTTTCCCACATGTCTGTGTAGAAACTAGAGTTAAACGTAATGAACGCAAGGTTGCTTCCATGTCTGGAAGTACTTATCGCTTTAGTTAACGCACTCTTCCGACCTTCTCTCGATAGATCAGAATGATATCTTCACTTCTGCTCTCACAGGTGAAGATGCCGTCCAACATGCTTTAGCTAAACGTATTACATAACTTTAATTTACATTAAGTTCTGAAGGATTCAGAGAACATTATGAAGACAGTGTATAAGGGGTGAACGGTGAAAGACAGATTATGGTATATAGACATAATCAAAACAACTAATATTTCTAATAATCGTTTGATACATGATGAGTGAACACATAGATGATAAAGACATGGAATATAAAGAAAGAGTAGAGTAGAGACGATCAGTGCCAATGTCTTGGTCACTGATCGGTGGAGATCTGCTTGCCGATTGTGGTTGACAGGATGATAGGAAAAGCTCCCCTCTCGGGCTGGCTCTCCGGTAGTAGAGTTCTTGGACGGAGCTTCACTCGAGGATGGTGATTGACAAGCTCTGAGATTACACCTTTTGGCCTTATCTCTTCATCTTCTTCCCGGATCTAACTTTGAAGCACTCAGCTAAGCTCTCTTCTCTTTTGAATCTTGCAGCACTTTGCCCAGCACCAAATACATAAATTTTTATTGAATTCGCTGGGGTATTTATATGCATAGCTCCATTGACTCCGGCCAAGTGGTTCCACATTTGCTTATGGAAATTCCGAAGATTGAGGGATTTTATTCCTTCTGTTTTGCAATTAGACCGTCAATTGTGCACAGCCGTTAACTGTACACGTATCGTGATCTCCTGCACTTGCGCTGCTCATTTGCATCACTCGATCGTTGGTCCGCATGTGGCGTTGGTTTTTATAACCACATGCGGTTGTCATGAAAAGCAGGATCGACTATCGCCTTGCGCCGTTTGTTCAATGATTGTCTGTGCGTTGACATTCTATGGGCGCAATGGTGATAGGGATGCGTTAATGAAATTCTCTCGAGCCTTGGTTGCAAGTGGAGATTTTGGTTTTCCTGCAAAACAGAGCAACTATTTGCCATATTCTCCATCTTTTGGCATTAGTGGTTTTCTTGCAAGCATGTGAAATTATTAACAAACTAAGGTAATTTTCCTACAATCAGCGCATAATACCTCACTTTTGGCTGCAATATCTAGATAAAGTAGCATAAATAACTTGTATTTCTACAAGTTATCACACCCCCAAATTTAGATATATGTTTGTCCTCAAGCATATATTCTACTAAGGAAATCATGCTCCAATCTTATTCTATATTTTTACGAAAATATCGGTTGCTCCGAATGTAACCCTTAGGCACATTTCCGAACATTGCATTTTCCTCCTATCCTTGCTAACTCTTAGCAAGCCCTACTTTATTCTTGCTAAAAAATGCTTTTCTAATTTTCAAAGTAGAATGTTCATCTCATCATGCCGAAACAACTTGATAAAGTTTATATGTTGTGAGCAAAACTTTTGCGTCGTTTATTTATTTATTTAGGGATAGTTGGTCATGGTTACACTTCTTCGTTTTGGCTTGCCCCCATAGGTTTCATGCGAACATCCAACTACGGTGGTGTGCCAATTTCAACTTAACTCATGTTTTCAGAGGAGTTGTCCCTTACTTATTTCTGTTCTTTTTTTTTTCTATTTATGTTGCGTTGTTCCTGGTAACCTACCTTCGTTTTGGCTTGTTCCTATGGGTGTCATATGAACATCCAGCTACGAGCAAGTTCCTTTCACAATTAAACTCTTATCAGGTTGAGAACAATATTTTGAAATCCATTGCGCTGACAGTGGAGTTTGTCATATTTTTTTTTTCATAAATGCTAAATGCTAAACAAAGGACGCATTTTCTTTTAACACTTCACATTTTTGCATCCATCTACTCAGACCTTCCTCACCCCCAAATTTAAAGATGAGCAAGGTCCTCATTGTGTTGTTTGGATAGACTAGACAAATACTTAGAAGAAAATATCAAAAAGAAGGTTTGAGTAGGACTTTGAAAGGTAAAAGGTAAAGCACTACTAAACTAGGAGTTAACTAAGTGTTAGTCAGAATCTACTAAGTATAAGAAATATTTCTAAGTATCACATATTATACATCATAGCAACGCAATGAAGAACGTGAAAATATAAGCGTAAAAATAAAACATCAATTTACAAAGGAAGACAAAAGAATGAGGCGATGGAAAAACGTAGAAGTGACTATGTACATGGATTGTATTGAAGATTAAACATAGATGTGAGATATGGACCGGAAATTGACATTCTTTGACTGAGCGCCATCCATATCTCTGCAGGCGATCCAGCTTGCCTGCCCAAATGTCCTTAGAGACATTGCTTCTTTCCGGGTCTCACCCCATAATGTATACGAGGAGCGATACAATCTAATTCCTTATGAAGTCACATTAGGTATGGAGAATGCGTTGCACTTCTCAACCCTAGCATTCTCCGTGACCATAGGTTTTGAAATTCCGGCGCTTATTCTGGTCCTGATGTGCTCCTGCGCGAAAGATGCACCTGATCTTTGGGTTTGCTTAGAATTTCTAGATTACTCCAGTACTCATAAGCCGTCAGACTGCTCTTCGCGATAAACAGTTAGTACAATGAGATCTGTCCTGCAAAACACCAAAAACCATTCAAACAATAAACTGCTGACCAGTAATTTCCCCAACAACGGTGCCGTAAAGTTGTTGGACATAAACTTGTTGTGTTTAGAATTTATGTTCTTTAAGCATGTGAACCAATATGAATGTGAATGAATGAACAAGTCCACGCTATGTGATACTACTATGTCTTATGCGATATTTACTTATAATTTAGTAGTATACCCTATTGTGCCATAAGTTTCCTTACGATGAAACCAAGTGTAATTCCATCGCAAGTTTCTCGGTGTGATCCGAGGTCGAACACGGGAAAATATGGTACCAATTTAATGCGGTGTTTTCATGATGTTATGCGACCAGTTTCTTAATTCTTTAAAGTGTGTGTGTAATATACAAAAAGCGATAAAGTAACAGGAAAGTAAAATAAAGTAGTAAAAATATAGTAAACCTAAACTAGATGTATTTGATACAGACATAATGTACAAGATGCTAAGAGTTGGGCTAGCTGTGAAGTCTGTGCAAGGACGTGGTTTGCGGTGGCAAGGCTTGTGGTGAGAAAAGAAAAGAAAGACAAGTTACAAATCATCGCAAGTCCTTAATGAAAGTAAAGAGATAAATACTGCTCCGCTCTTCTCATGGCGTACACCTCTCAGTGATCGGCCACGTTTCCCACGTAGATGATAATGGTATATGGACATAATTAAAACAACTAATATTTCTAATAATCGTTTGATACATGATGAGTGAACACGTAGATGATAAAGACATGGAATATAAAGAAGGGGTATAGTAGAGACGATCAGTGCCAATGTCTTGGTCACTGATCGGTGGAGATCTGCTTGTCGATTGTGGTTGACATGATGATAGGAAGAGCTCCCCTCTCAGGCTAGCTCTCCGGTAACAGAGTGCTTGGACGGAGCTTCGCTCAGGGATGGTGATTGATAGGCTCTGAGATTACACCTTTCGGCCTTATCTCTTCTTCTTCCCAGATCTAACTTTGAAGCACTCAGCTAAGCTCTCTTCTCTTTTGAATCTTACAGCACTTTGCCCAGCACCAAATAGCATAAGTTTTCATTGAATTCGCTGGGGTATTTATAGGCACAGCTCCATTGACTCTGGCCAAGTGGTCCCACATTTGGTTATGGAAATTTCGAAGATGGAGGGATTTTATTCCTTCCGTTTTGTAATCAGACCGTCAATTGTGCACAGCCGTTAGCTGTACACGTGTCGTGATCTCCTACACTTGCGCTGCTCATTCGCATCACTCGATCGTTGGTCCGCATGCGGCGTTGGTTTTTATATCCACAAGCGGTTGTCATGAAAAGCAGGATCGACTATCGCCTTGCATCGTTTGTTCAATGATTGTCTGTGCGTTGACATTCTATGGGTGCAATGGTGATAGGGATGCGTTGATGAAATTCTCTCGAGCCTTGGTTGCAAGTGGTGACTTTGGTTTTCCTGCAAAACAGAGCAAATATTCGTCATAGTCTCCATCTTTTGGTGTTAGTGGGTTTTCTTGCAAGCATTTGAAATTATTAACAAACTAAGATAATTTTCCTACAATCAGCGCATAGTACCTCACTTTTGGCCGCAATATCTAGATAAAGTGGCATAAATAACTTGTATTTTTATAAGTTATCAAGTACTGCTGGGCCAATTTACCGTTTTGCCCCTATAGTTACATCTAACTCCTTAAGTACCACTGATTCCTCTAATGAACAATAAGTCATAGTCCCACTATGATTGAGTCCTCTCTTCCCAAGAGAGAGTATGGTCACTATGTTCAAGACCCGAAAACATCCCTGAAGGGAGCAATTTATCTACTTATCCTTGCATCGAAGAATGAGTGAATTTCGTCTTGTGTAACTAAATTCCCATCTCCCCAATTAGACGAATTGCCAAAATGGTTAGCTTGTTGAGTTGGCAATCTGGCCACTCTCACCCATACAAATCAAAGGACCGCCTTCTTGAGCAGGAGTTCCCAATACACTTAGGATTCAAGTCATGTCACTTATGATCATCCTAGTGAAATGTAAGTCTCTATTATCAACGGTGTTATATAAAGAGACTAATTATTTCGTGGTCCGGTCCTATACAAACTCTTTGTATAGGATACCCTCACTCACATGTCTCCACATGAATGATCAAGATCAGATCATTTGTAGCACTTTACAACACTTGTAACACCTACAAAGTGGGCCGTATCCGTAGTATCACCAAGATAAGGTATTCAACCTTATCCATCTATTATAGACTATTTAGGTTATTATTTAAACAAGATCCACTTGTATGTCTCTACATACTTGTTTAAATTTACATAAAATAACCTTGGATCTTAGGTTATTGTATTGAGTTAATGCTTATAAAATAACACTTATTTTATTAATAACAATATGTTTATACAGAGTTTACAAACTACGAGATTACAAGGAGATTTAGGACACTATTCCCAACAAAAATAAAAAGGTGCTGAAAGCCAGAAATAAACAAGTATCATCGCAACAAAAATAAAATGTTGGGGGTCAGAGATAAACAATTACCACCACAACAAAAAAATAAGAATAAATGCCATTCATGAATGTAAGTATACAGATAAGTACATTGAAGGTGAAGGGATCTCACACTTAGGGGAGCCTAAATTTCATTGAGAGGGAGTCTCACGCTTAAGAAAAGCCTAAGTGATCATTCTCTAAGTTGGGTTATTCGTGTGTCACTATAATCGTCGTTATTTACATATAAGTATATCATTATAATTATTTGACTATATATTAGTGAATATATTTTTCCACAAGTTCACTATTCCTAAGACGTGTGTAGTATTGTACCGAACTAGTTTATTAAACTTTGCGTTCTATTTTGGTTTTTTGTTTTCTGCATTTATCTTGATGTTTTTGGAAATGTTGTAACATCGTATGTAACAAAGTTCTATCGTGTGTTAGATAACCTTTATTTCACTTACCTTTCCACAAATTCTTATAATTAGGTATCACAAACTTGAGCTCCAATCCAGTTTCTACTTGAAATGGTTATTTACCAAATAAAAATCGTCTCCTAACTCTAGGATTGATGATAGAAAGGTGGATCCATAGCAGACCAAATGATATGGTAACTCAAAAAACTTAATTTGTTCAAATCAAAGGACTATACCACTTCATCGAGGAAAATCTTTAAAATTCCTAGGTTCTTTCACAACTGTTCTCGATGATTTTTTAGAAACTGAAAGATCATTTTTTTTCGAAACTAATTCTCTTTTGTGAGCAACAATGATGAACATTCCATGTTTCATAATGTAATTCACGTCTTCAAATGTAGTCATACTTAGACAGATAATACTTAAACCTTTGAGGGAAAAAATAATTTAATCCTATATATTAAATAATGAGAGACGACCCCACTTGATGTGTAAACAAATAATAGCATCTCAAGACTGTCCTAGCTTTGTTATAGGGATTTTAAAAGAAAACAGTCTTAAAACCCAAGTTCTTAGGGGGGAAATAGGGAAATTATTTTAAATGATAAACTGTTAAAAATATTTACACATAATAGTAAAATATTACAGTCTATCTATGATAGACAACATTAAACTAATATCTGTGTCATGATAGACATAGATAATAGTCTATCGCTGTTTATTGCAGTAGGGTTGGCAATGTGGCGGGGTGGGGCTCGAGATTGGGGATTTATAATCTCTGTCTCCTCCCCATTCCTTTATTTGGGGAGTCGAGTTCGGGGTCGGGGAATCCCTATTCGGGTATCGAGCCCCATAGGGAAAGGTTCCTCTTGGGAATGTCTTAAAATCGCAGTTTGTAAATATTGTTAACATATTCTAGTTATCAATAAAAGTATTATTGAGTATTTTATTTAATAAGTTGTTGTTGATATTGCATTCTATTATAAAAATCTAACAAACAAATCCATGACTATAATATGAATACTTTAAACTTTATGTGGCGACATAAAAGAGGATCAAGTTTTAGTATATATCCAAAATGGTCTATAAATATATGGATGAGGTACGGGTACCTCATCCTGGTGACACTATTGGATGCGACCCATTTTGTATACCGATATAAATGATGTGATCCTAAATCATTCATGTAGAGACATGTGAGTAGACGCATCCTGTGTAATGGTTTGCATAAGATCGAACCTTGAAATAGTCACTTTTCTTTATAACGGTCGTTTACTGTTAAAATTGACTATTTCAAATTCAATGACCGATGGTAACTCGGTCTTAATCTTGAGCTAACTATGAACTCCTGTTTATTTGGGATTATCCTTTGATCTGCATAACTGAGAGTTCTTTAATAGCACTGCTCAATAAGCCTCCCATTTTGGGGATACTACCGGATAGATAGTTGAGGATATAGCTTTGCAAGATGGAATACACACCTACCCGACTTAGGGTTAGCATATAGGTTATTCTCTAAAGCGTTGATGCCTAGTCTTGAACAATGGGGCCCCGCTCTCTCATGATTGAGAGGGTCATTATTTATAAGTTGGACTATAAATCAATTGTTCAATGGAGGATCAGTAGGAGCTTAAGGAGCAAGATATATTTATAGGGATAGAATAGTAATTTTGACCTAGCTGTAAATACGAATGACCTGTGAATGATCAACTTACCGATTATGGTTAAAATGGATAGAAATATAACTACAGTGAGAAGAGTGCAACTATCAAGCTATAGTGGTATGTCTTGGTAGTTAACAAATAGTGATAAATTCAGTTTAAAAAGTTTAATCAATTATTGCAAATCATTGGAGCTCATAATCTGTAAGTCCATAAGGTGCCTCTACTAGCTCGTAAATTGGATTCATGAATTGAGCGAATTTGATGAGATTTGAAACTAGGGTTTAGAATTTGAAATGTTCAAATTCGATTAGGATTTCTATTCAATTGTATTCGATACAATTGAAATGTTTAATTTTATCAAAATTAAGCAAAATTGGAGAGTTCAAAATATTTAAATATTGATTTAAATATTAGATGAGGTGTAATATTATATATTTGATATTAAATTTAATTAATTAATTATTCAATTTTATTTCAAATTTTGAAATAGTTCAAAATTAGAAATTTGAATAATTAATTAAATTTTGAATTTATTGAAATTCAAAATTATAACATTAAAATTGAAATTGATTTTTTGAAAATCAAATTTTAATTAAATTAAATTAATCAAAATTACTTAAATTAAAATTGAAAGGGATTTTCCCACTCAATTTTACACCTCATGCCACTTCAATTTCAACATGTTGAGTTTTTTGCATGATATTCATGCATAAATTGAAGTTTTGAACTTCAATTCAATCCCCATGCAATCTAATTTTTCCAGAAATTCTACTGGACCAAAAACCCATCCAAACCCTCTTCATTCTCACCAAAATGCAAGTCAATTTAGATTTTCCACCACATAACCCAAATAAGAGAATAGTAGAGAAGATCTCTATGGTAGTCTACTATAAGTTTGAAGCATCAATTTGTGGAATTCAGCTGGAATTGAAGAGTGTTCATTAAAGGTATTGTGTTCAAGAAACCCTCTTCTGAAATTGTATTTCGAATGCATGTTTTAAACTCAAATTAGGTATAACTAGAGTGTTTATTGATTCTGATTTTTTTTTGTTGCATGTTAGTTTACTCTACCAATTCCCCATTTATATTTTTATATTTAATTATCTTTATTTAAAAATAAATTAAGATTAGGTATTTATATTCGAATTTTAAATATTTAATATAACAAAGTATTATTATTATTATTTTATTTATTTAAATTAATAATTAAAATCATTTTAGATTTAATAAAATGTTTAAGATAATTCTATTTCGAAATAAATTTAAAGAAAAAGTAAAAAAAAAAAAAAAAAAGTTAAAAGAATAGAAAAGTAGCCAAGCTACTGTTATATATACATAATATATGTCTCTAGTTTGACCCTCATCTCCGATCAAACCGAGGATTCAGGACCCGACTCTGTGAATATCTTTGCCAACCCTATATTGTGATCTATCACACATAGACTGTGATATTTTGCTATCCTTTCTAAGAATTTTAGTCAATTTTTCTATATTTGAAAAGAGCCCAAAAAAATATTACAAAAAATTTTAAGATCATATATATTAGTATACATTTGAAAAGCACAAAAAAATGTAATTTTAAGAAATCTTTAATTGACTTTAAAATAGTTTTTTTAAAAAAATATTTAAGAACTTGAAGAAAATATTGATTAGAAATCAAATTCAATGAGAACATTTTAAAGATAAATAAAATAACAATAATTTAAGAAGCATAGTAATGGATTAAAATAACATAACATGACATATTAAAGATTCGATTAAAACATAATAGATCTTAAACTCCCAAAGAATTGATTCATCACTCCAAGAATTCTAGAAAATCGGACTCCTAAATATTTTTGGATTCCATCGTCGAATATTTATTTAAAAGGAGATTATAAAATAAAAAGATTAATAAACCATGTAATTTTACAAATAAAAATTCATATATTAAATAGACAACAATGATAAATATTCATTGAATATATTAAATAAAATTAGAAAAGACTAAGAAATTAGATAATGCGATAATAATGTAAAAAGGAATAAGCTAAAATAAATAGATAAATAGGTTAAATATAGTAATAGATAAACAAGAATAAAAAATATGATAAATTGTTAAAAAAAGAAAATTAAATAACTTAAGAAAGAAATATATTTATAATCTATAATATATTAAAAAGCTACAATATCAGAAAAACTTTCTTGGACCATTTTACCACTCTATCAAAATTTAAATTTACAATGCATGTCACAATAAATACAAATTATATGTAATTACTAGTTGTTGAATGAAAAATTTTGGCAAATCACGAGTTGCCACATCATCAATGAAAGCCCGAACCTATTGAAAAAATTATAAGTTGGATTGGACCGAGTAATTAAAGTCGCTCGAGTCCAACCTAATTCAAACCCATGGTGAAATCTTGGGCTAAATTAAAGATTAAACTCAAGCTCAGTATTTCGGCCCAACAACAAATGGGTCCAAACCCAACTTTAGCCCAAACCCAATTTTGGCCCAATAAAGTAATTAGGCCTAAGCATGTAAAGCCCATGAGAAACTTCTATAAATAGAGGCATTATCTCCTGCGAGGAGATTGGAGGAATTGAAGGCAAAAGCCCTCTGAAGTCAAGGATCTGAAGAACATAACTCCTCCAAAGTTTTAAAGATCAGAAGGCACTAAAGCTCTGAAGATCAGAAGACATATCAAAGTTGGCTCTAAAGATCAAAAGACATATCAAAGCTCTAAAGATTAAAAGACACTAAAGCTCTAAAAATCAGAAGACATATTAAGATCCGTTAAAGATCAGAAGACTCGAGCTCTCAAGTGCTAAAGACCGAAGCTTCTCAAGCTTCAAAGACTAAAGTTCTTAAACTCTGAAGAAAAAAAAATGAAGATCTGAACTATTAGAAGCTTTGAAGATTAGAAGATTTCAACAAACTGGTTGTATCTTCACAACCTACAAGCTGGAGATTCAATGTCTTCAAACTCAAGGGTCAAGCTCAAGCCCACCTGTGAACTCTATAAATAAAGAAGCTCTTTTCATTTGGAGGGGTCAGGAATTCTACATTCCAAAGAGCCTAGAGAGAATTCTCTTAACAACTAGAGGACTCCCTGACTCCTAAGTTTGACCACACTTGAAGACTGAAGTCCTTCGAAGATACAAATATTCTTCCAAAACTTCAACTTCAAGATCATCCGTGCTTCGCCTCCTCAAATCTAGCATTTGATTAAGAGAGAATCAGAGGATCAAGTACTAGAGATCGAACCACATCGCATCAAATCAACATCGACATCAACACCAACTCAAGTTTAACTCCACGAAACAAGTTTCTTCAGAAGCCTCGTGTGAACACTAATCCTCCAAGAAGATCAACAAGTCCAAAGGTCGATCATCCAAGAAGATCAACATGCCCAAAGGTCGATCGTCCAAGAAGATCATCAAGTCTAAAGGCCGATCATCCAAGAAGATCAACAAGCCCAAAGATCGATCATCTAAGAAAATCAACAAGCCCAAAGGCCGATCATCTAAGAAGATCAACAAGCCCAAAGGCCGATTGTCCAAGAAGATCATCAAGCCCAATAGCCGATCGTCCAAAAAGATCATCAAGCCCAAAGGCCAATCATCCACAAAGATCAACGAGCCCAAATGTCAATCATCCAAGAAGATCAACAAAGCCGAAGGCCGATCATTAGATCAACCAGTTTAAAAATAATAGTTTATTTTGAAAGCATCAAAATATTATGTATTAGAGATTGCACTCACTTTCCACAAAATTAATACAAATACAAAGTTCAAGTTCTACGAAATAAATTTCTCTTGAAATCTCATACGAACAGTAATATTTAACTCACAAAAATAACTTTTAAAATGCTATAATATGAAAAGTTGCTCTTTATTTATATAATTACTAGCACTAGTTACAATTTAAGAAAAGAAATAATACTTAAAATCTTTTTATCCATTCAATATAGGGTTACCTTATTTAAAAATGAGAATTAATTGGGCTTCAAAAAAAAGAGAAAGAATTGTTCCACTATTTTTTTTTAATAATGTCTTGAACCTCCCTCGTCTATTTAATGCCTAAATTAAATTCATAATTAAACCTCATCTATTCAATTTCATTTTTTCCCATCTATAGACTTTGTTGGGTGATGAAAAATGAATTGTTTGTTAGATTCTTAGAAGTTATTCTAATCAATTAGGGTTGTTTGGTTGGAGGGAAAAGAGGGTGGGAATGGGAATGGGCTCACAAAGCCCATGTTTGGTTGTTGGGATTTGTTTATTTATCTTGGAAAAGGTAATTCCTGGGTATCTTTTACCCACACAAATGAAGGAATTGTATACCCATTGAGAAGTGTGGGTTTTCATTTCTTCTTCCCTTTCCTACCACCATTTTCCTTCCTTCCAGCTGTAAAAACCCATCTCTCTGCTTTGAGTGCCGCCCAATTCCTAGTTACTCAGCGATCGTGTAGTATTTGGTAGACAATCGTATAGCATTGAGTAGGCGATCGTATAGTATTTTGTTACTCAGCGATCGTGTAGCATTTGATAGGCAATCGTATAGCATTGGGTAGGCAATCGTAGCATTCTGTTACTCAGCGATTGTGTAGCAGAGCTAAGCGATCGTGTAGCCGAGCTTAGCGGTCGTGTAGCATTTGGTAGGTGATCGTATAGCATTGGGTAGGCGATCATATAGCATTTTGTTACTCAACATTCGTGTAGCTGAGCTCAGCGATCATTTAGCCGAACTCAGCGATCGTGTAACATTTGGTAGGCGATCGTATAACATTTGGTAGGTGATCATATAACATTGGGTAGGCAATCGTATAGCATTTTATTACTCAGCATTCGTGTAGTAGAGCTAAGCGATCGTGTAGCATTTGGTAGGCGATCGTATAGCATTTTGTTACTCAGCGATCGTGTAGATAATTTAAGCGATCGTATAGTATTTTGTAAACTATCGTTTGGACTTGTTAAGTGATCGTCTAGTCTCTGGGTTGATTCGGTTCGAACCGAACGATTTTCCTACGAACTCGAAAACCGAACCGACCTATTCGGGTTCATTGGAAAAAAAAACCCAAACCAAACTTTTTTTTTTAACCAACCCAAACCAGCTGGGTTAGGTTGGGTTGCTCGATTTTTTTGAACATCTAATTCCCATGCAACATCAAACACATTTCCTACACAACCAAATATAGTTATCTTTAATTCCCACACATACTATTCCCAGATATTATTTTCCCATGCACAACCAAACATAGTCATCCTTGATTCCCAGTAATTTTATTCCCAGATATCCTTAATTCCTGGGTATTGAGAAAACCATAATCCAAACGGCCCTTAAGGTGAAACTTTTATTTTGGGGGCAAGTTGAAAGATTTGTAAATGGATAGAGAGTGTCATTTTGGTTTGAATGACTGCAAGTTCCTATATGTGTATGTGAACTTGAAATCGACAATCGCTTCTTTGTTCAATCCTTTTCACTATCTCGCTCAAATATAAATAGTTAGTAATGAAAAAGCACAAAAATTCACAAGAAAGATGATGAATTGAAAACAAAAGATACTGATGTTGTAGAGGGGCACGAAAATCTGAGGTGTTGTGTTTCTAATGTCTTTACTTTATGTGTTGCTCCTTAGGCATCCAAATGACTATGAGAGATTGAAGAAATAAATGGTGTATTTGGGGCAAGGACTACCCCGAGACTATAATAACCACCTCTTGCTACAGTAAATACTATTTTAAATACTATTTTGTATTCCTCAATTAGCTATGGTCAACACTATTACAAAACCACCATTTACTTCAATATTTTACTATTTGCTACAGTTTTAACTATTTTAGATCCATCGTTTTTCTATTCTTTGCTACAGTGTTTACTATTTCCTTCTCAAACTAAAATAGTCTACAACTCAAACACAAACTATTATAACCTAAGCTAAAATAATTACACTTCAAACATAAACTACTGTAACCCAACTGTATAATAACCAACTCCTTGTCCCAAATGTCTCGAGAGTGTTAAGTATCACTAATGTGCTACATTTCTAATTGACTATTCCAGAAGTTAGTTTTAGATTTCTTAGATAAGTAACATTCCATGCACAAACAAAACATATTCTTCTCTCAGGTCTTATATTAAATTCTTCTATGTATATGCAATTATGAATCAAGAGATTCTATAGTTTACAAAATATGAGTACTCATTATCTTACTTTATTACCAATATCGACAAAAGGAACTTAAATCAATTCAATCGATCCAACAAATTAGTTCTTTTGATAATTGTATTGATTGCCATATGAATGAAACTCAACTTGAACTTCCTCATAAATACGAGATGAATTTTTGAAATATTAGAAATAATTTGTTTAGAATTACTAAAAAAATCCTATAGCAGTAAACACATTAAACATATTAATTTATCCATATTGGAAAATATTAATTAATTTATTGAAATAATGTAGATGTGAACGAAAAGTTATCATTTTCCAATTTTATGGATTATATGATTACGATAACAATGTTTTTTTTCACATACACAAATTCAATATTTTCTCAAGAAAATAATTAATTAACTTAAATACGAATCATAAAAATTGTACAAAAAAAAAAATTTAAATGGTTGTATCTATTCTCAAATCCTTAATTAAGTTGAATTTAAAAGTAGTCAAACAATAACATAAATAAGTAACATTTTGTCTAAATTATTTTAGAATGAAGTTATTTCATATTATTTTTTTTTTTTAAAAAAAAAAAAAACATATGATGTGCGTTACATGTAGTAATACCCTAGAAGCATTCGAGGTGCATTGAACTAATGCATATATTTTTCAAAGTAACATTAGGTGGACAATTGAATCTATCACTCTTACAAAAATAAGATATATCATAATTGAATAAACAATAATAATTTTTAACACTATATTATTAAAAAAATAGTTTAAATTAATATTTGAAATTAAATAGGTAGTTAAATAGATAAAAAAAAAAAAAAATTAGTTAGTAGACCATTATTTCATTTTTTTAGACAAGAAAAAAAATAATATTTTGTAGTAATCTAAATTATCCCAATTTTTTTTTAAAAAAATAAATAACTAATAAACTTTTTACAAAATAGAAATTTTAGTTAAACTTAAAGTTTGAATTTAAAAATATTAGGTTTGGTTTAAATTGAAGCTTGAAATTAAGTGAGTAATCAAATGACATAAAATAAAATAAAGTTCTAAAAATTAAGTAGGTAATCCAAAATATATATTAAAAAAAAATCAAAGTTTAGATTTGTCAATTTCGTGATGTTTATTTGTATTATTTTAATAAGATAATATATTTTAGCTATCAATTATTAATTTACAATGATTGTTGATTAATAATTTATCTATAAACTAAAATTTAATCTAAAGTTATTCTGTTCAATCAGTTTTTTTTCTCTCTTTTTTAAAATAGTCTAATAAACTTACTTTAAGCTCACTATTGAATGAGAATTTTTGACTCATCATAAATTATCATGTCATTTCTCAAATTAATGACGAAATTACAAATTATTAATTTTGGGTTCATTGTCAGCATGTATTCCAAATTAAAATTGAAGAAAGAAAGTTGATGGATCTTGATTGTACTATGTGTTTTGTCTGAACCCTAGGATTGAATTAAGGGCTAATGAGAAGAATACTGGATTTTAACTTTTCATTTGTAAAAATAGCAAATCATCATTTCATTCATAAAAAGGACAAAACAAATAAAAATTAAAAATTAAAGGAATTTATAAAAGTCTAAACTATCCAGCCATACAAATGAGATTCCAACCGACTAATTAAGAAATATTTATAATTACATTGTAATTAAAACGTAATCTAAAGACTATTGGTTGGCTAGGCTCTAATCACTGCACCGACCTCTTCTCCAACTAAGTTGTCGCCATTTTCCTCTCCGAAATCGACTCCTCCGCCAATAATCGTACGGTCATGAATAGAATCACTGTCTCTGGATCTATCATCGCAATCATAATTTCCTCCACTCTACTCAAAATTCTGAAAATCCAGATGGAGGTATTTTAGGATTAAAGAAAAATTAATTACACTGTAATTTGGATGAGATTTTGTAGTCATATTTATGTGACCTACAAATACAGTGTAATTAGTTTCCAAACTACACCCAACAAATACATTAAACTTAAAAACAAATACGCTGCATTTGAAAATCACTCAAGCAAACCATCTACATCGCTTTTGAATTTACCCAAAATTCTGTAACAATACTTTTCTTGGTTAATGAGGGCTGGACTAATAAAAATTTTATCTAAATAATTGCATTCATGAAGAAAGAAATCAATTTAGATATAGTGTGAAAATCCCAATTAAAAATCATCAACTAAAATTACTAACCAATTATAATGTGGTGTTGATGTCAATCGTAGAGATCTGATGAATAGAAGAGAAACAAACAATATTAAGGATACATTCTTCCTTGATCGAATTAGTCAAGGTGGGTATAAGACCCCTAAGGAAAATAGGTTAATACCAATACCGTCTATATGTCTGATCTACCTTTTCATAATGGCTCGATAGGAATCACTTTGGAAGGAAGAGACTCTGCGACTTAAACTATTGGTCGTGGCCGATTAAGCCGAGTCTTTCATCCTGCAAAGTAGACTTGTCATCAATTGTTTTCCACGATTCTGTCAAATTAGGATCTCTGCAGCCATCCCGATACATTATTAACCGAGAAATAATACATTCAGAAGTTGGAAAAACCTTAGACTGAATTAGATCGACAAGATGTTTAAAAGATGTGTTTGAAGCAACAGAAACTTCAATAAATTGGAAGTCATGATAGTAGTTATTTTCATCTCACTTACCATTGAACAAAACTCTTAATCGTTTAATAGCCATAAGAAGAAAATATTGAGAGGATGAAGAAAGCTAGGGCTACGTGTTAGTATTCTAATATTTTATATTTGAAACAAAATTATGATAAGTATAATGTTCAAAAGTATTTTAAAATTGTGAATCTTGATTAAGTTTAATAGAAAGTATAATAAAAACAATAAATTTCAGTTGTAATAATTAATATAATATGATCATTTAAATTTCAAATGAAGATTTTAAAATTAGTTGTTGTAGAAGATTTGAAAATTCAAAATAAGTATTAAAGATGATTATCCGCTTGAAATAATCAAATTAGTTGGCATTGAAAGTCTGCTGGAATATATAGTTGAATTAATTACAGTCTCATTAATACAAATGTCAAATTAATTACACTGCAATTAAAAGAGACCATAAGGGCATTTTAGGATTTTCAAAAGTTTGACTTACATGATCTCCATGTGTTTTGCTATAATTCAAAACTACTCTACCTTTTGCTATTTTTCCAAGTGATAGTGTGATCACTGCTATTTACCTGAATATTCCTCGAATTAATGAATTTGGTTCAATTAAATATCAAATTTGGGTCCAAGTTCAATTGAGCCCAAATATACATTAAATTTGGCCCAAAAACGACCCTCTCTCAAAACTCTATTAATTGGGTCCAAGGGACAAGCCCATTCGTCCATGAAAACTCTATAAATAGGAACCTTACACTTTAATTGAAAGGGGGATTGAAAGCTTAGAAGATAGGAAATTCTTAAGATTGAAGTTCTGAAGTATTGAAGATCGAAGCTTTCAAGATCAGTTTTGAAGATTTAAAAACTGAAGCTTCCAAGTTCTCAAGCTCCAAAGATCGAAGCTCTCAAGATCTGAAGAATTGAAAACTGAAGCTTTTCAAGCTCTTAAGTTCTGGAGCTCCCAAGTTCTCAAGTTATGAACAACTGAAGATTGAGGCTATCAAGTTCTGAAACACTCAACATTGAAACTTCAAAGTTCTAAAGATCTGAAGACCAAAGACTTAAGAGACTAAGACTTCAAGCTCCTGAAGTCTTCAAAGCTGAAGCTCTAAGAAGATTGTGAAGATTTAAGCTCCTTGCAATATTTGAGAGAAATAATCAAAGGAACATGTATTAGAGATTGTACCTACATATACTACAAATCAATGCAAATACTAAGTTCGAATTCAACGAATTAAATTTCTTCAAAAATACTGTTGAACACTCTATTATAGATAAATTGTATTTTTAAAATTTTATAATCAAGTTACATTTTAAACTTTATAATATACGTGCAATGCACGTGGTATCAAACTAGTTATAAGATAAGGGGCTACATCAGTGGCAGATGCCATATTATCGACGCACACAACAAAAGAAAAAAGAAAAAAAAAATTAAAGGGTTACTCCATCTCTTCTTCTTCTTTTAATTTTCAACAATTAAAACCAGATTGCCATATTTGAAATAACTTCATACTTTTTGCTATTTTTATAAGTAAGTTCACCAAATTACCCTATAATACAAATCCCAAAATACTAATTAGTTAATTAATTAATTAACTTATTTTGAAAATGAAATTAAGTATAAAATGGAAAACAAAATAAGTGAAGAAAGAGAAGACAAATAAACAAAGTGAAAAATATGATGTGTGAGAATAACTTATTCAGAAACAAAATGTTAATAATTTTGTATCTAACATGTATTTAGGGGATTTTTGTACGAATGACCCAAATTAAGATAGAAAAATATGACTTGTGCTGCTTTTTGAAAAATGAGGGTTTTTTTTTTACTCTTCACTAATGTTAACATTAGGTGAAATTACCAAAACAAGATCCTCATGCACATGCGAAATGACCAATCTCGTTGTGCTTTGTCTCACTCTCTTCTATATTTTCTCTCTCACAGATTGCTCTCTCTCTCCCTTTTTCTCTGTCTCGCACTCCTCTCACGACCTCGCTTGCCAACCTCCATCTCGATCTACAACATCACCAAATCTGGACATGATTTTGCTTGTCGAAGAAGGATCTTATAGTCTACAGAAGAAAAACAGAGAACGAGAGAAAGGAGAACTAATTTAGGCGCTCGCCAGAGAAGAAGAAGAATAAAACGAATGATGATTGAGGAAGAGAAAAATTTTGTAACATTGCTTGAAGATGAATTTAAAAAGTGAAACATTTTTTTTATTTTCGACCTCCAAAATGGTTCAACCATACCATTTTTCAGCTAATTACCATGTTTGCATTAATTAAAAACACTATTTGTTACGATCCCATTTGATAATCATTTCATTTTTTGTTTTTTGTTTTTTAAAATTAAGTCTATGGACACTACTTATACCTCCAAATTTATTTATTTATTATCTATTTTTTTTCAATAATTTAAAATACCAAGTGAAAATTTGAAAACTAAAAAAAGTAACTTCTAACTATTATGAAAATTAGGAGCACAACGGGAATACAAATATGAAAAATATAATATAATAATATTTTTATATAATAATAATAAATAAATAAAAACTAAAATTATAAAATAAAATAACTAAAACATAAAATAACCAAAATCATTAAATTGGATAATATGGAAATTGGTGAAAGTGGAGTTCTCACCAATGTTGTGTGTTTTTAAGATCCACCAAATGTCACTATTTATAGGCAAAGTGGCAAGTAGGATGTATGTTGGGAATGTCCTAGAACTCGCAGTTCGTGTTAAACATTCTATTTATCAATAACAATGACTTGTTGATTTTTGCATCTTATTATGGAAATCCAATAAGTGCATCCTTGGCTATAGTCTGAATGTTGTAACTTCATGTAATAACATAAACATGATCAAGTTGATAGTATATAGCCTAAATGGTCTAATTAGTATATAGATGAAATTGGGTATCTCATCTTGGTAACACTATTGGATGCGACCCACTCTGTAGTTGTTACAAGAGGTTGTAAGGTGCTACAAACGATGTGATCTACAAATCGTTCATGTTGATACATGTGAGTGGGGACATCCTATGCAATGAGTTTGCATATAGACTGGACCAAGAAATTAGTCACTTTTCTTTTTAACGACCGTTTATTGTTAAAACTGATTATTTCATTTATTATGTAACCTAGGTTAACTCGATCTTAATTCTGAGCTAGCTATAAACTCCTGTTTGTTCAGTATTATCCTTTGATCTGCAAATAGTGAGAGTAGTCCAACACCACTGCTCAATAAGCTTACCATTTTGGGATAAGACCGGATGAATAGCTGGGGACATAGCCTTGCAAGATGAAATTCACTCCTACCCTATTTAGGGTTAGCAGATAGGTTGTTCTCTTAAATACTGATTCCATGTCTTAAACAATCAGAGCCCCACATTCTCATGATAGAGAAAGGATTTGATTCATGGAGATTATGAATCAGAATTGTTCATTAAAGGATCAGTAGGAACTTAAGGAACAAGATGTATTCATAAGGGTAAAACTGTATTTTTGACCTAGCTGTGATTACGAACAACCTGTGAAGGATCAACTTACTGATTATGGTTATTAAGTGGACATAATATATCTACAATGAGGGGAGTTCAACTATGGGCTATAGTGGAGTGTCCCGTTAGTTAAAGAATGGGAGTTAGATCGGACTAATGAGTTTAACCGATTAATCTCGAATCGTTGGAGCCCATGATTTGTAGATCTGCAAGGTCCCCCTACTAGCTCGTAAATGGATAAGGTTTAGAGCAGCTTGAGAAATGAATTTGAAACGTTCAAATTATACGGAACAGAAAAATATATATTTAAATATGATTTAAATATATGAAGATGATTATTGTGCAAAAATTAATTTAATATTTGATATTAATTTTATTATTATTTTGAAATTAATTTATGAAATTAATTTTAGAAAATCATTTTTCAATTTTATTAATCAAAATGGTTTTGAAATCATTTTGTGTTTTAAAAGAAAAATGAAAATCGGATTTTGCATGTTGTACAAAATGGAGAATGCATTTTTTTCCATTATTTTCATCTTCATGTTCACACAAAAGCCAAAAAAAATTCTTCATTTATTCTCCAAGCATGAGCTACAAGCCATGCATTTCACTTCTTTGCATGTTCATCTGCAATATATAAAGAAGTTTGGAGTCAATTGAGAAGAACGAATGCAGAAATTTTGAGAGAAAATCTCTGTGAGAAGAAAAAGGTTCTTCCATCCGGCTGTTGTGTGTTCTTCACTGTTCTTCACCATTTCAAGTTGTTCTTGAGTCCTACAACTATGTCTAAAGCTCCAAGAGGATAGTAGGGAAGACTTTGAGGTGGTTCACGGTGATCTCTGGTGAAGACTACTGCTGTACATTCAGATTCTTGGAGAGTTTTCAAAGGTATGATCTTAAAACCCTCTTTTTAGAAAAACATGCTTTAGTTTTTGCCAAAATTAGTGAATTAAAAATGCTTATGAATCCTTGATACTTCCGCTGCGTGAACATGGAGACCAAACATGAATAACATGGCACATAGACAACACGAATGGTGATATATGGTCTTTGGGACACCAAGCAATAGACATCTATTTTCTATTATAATATTCATAATACTCCCATTTAGATGCACATGTATATATGAATATGTCTTGTTAAAACCTTAGGAAAAACTCAATGTGAAAAACCCTAATGAAGAAACAAGAGTACATATTTCGTATAATTCATATTCCTAAAAATACAATATATTTACTCTCCCTCATGAAAATATTACTTAAGATTTTTGAGTCGTCGCATTCCAATATTGTGCACCAATGTTTCAAAAGTTGTGGTTGACAATGCTTTTATAAATAAGTATGCCAGGTTATCCTTCAAACAATTTGTTGTATAGTGGTGTCATTATTTTCTTCAAGATCATGAGTGTAAAAAAGTTTTGGTGAAATATGATTTGTTCTATCTCCTTTAATATATCCTCATTTGATTTGGGCTATGCAAATTGTGTTGTCTTCGTATAATATTGTTGGAAGGTTTTAATTAGAAGTCAAGTCTCACGTTTCACGAACGTGTTGAGTCATTGACCTTAGCCATATACATTTTTACTAGCCTCATGAATTGCAAAAATTTCAACATGATTTGAAGAAGTGGCCATTATAGTCTGTTTCATTGATTGCCATGATATAGCAGTTCCTCCACATATGAACAAATGACCTGTTTGAGATCTAGCTTTGTGTGGATCAGATAAATATCCAAAATTTGCATAACCAACTAGATCAAAATTTTATTTATTTGAATAAAACAAACGCATATTAATTGTTCCTCGAAGATAACGGAGTATATGCTTAATTCCATTCAAATGTATTTTTGTAGGAGAAGAACTATATCTAGCTAATAAATTTACTGAAAATACAATATTTGGTCTCGTATTATTAACAAGATACATAAGTGCACTAATTGTACTAAGATATGGTACTTCAGGACCAAGAAGTTTTTCATTATCTTCTCGAGGTCGAAATATATCTTTCTTTATATCCAATCAACGGACTTCCAGTATAATATTTAATGGACGTGCTTTGTCCATGTAAAATATTTTCAAAATTTTTCCTGTATAAGTTGATTGACGAATAAATACTTAATCTGCTAAATGCTCAATTTGCAAACCAAGGTAAAATTTTGTTTTTCCGAGATCTTCCATTTCAAATTCTTTCTCAAGATATTCTATTGCCTTTGAAAGCTCTTCAGGAGTTCCAATTATATTCAAGTCATCAACATATACAGTTATAATAGAAAATTCTGAAAACACACGGATATATTTGATTATTTTGATATCCTTCTTTCAATAAATATCCACTCAGGCGATTGTACCACATCCGTCCTGATTGTTTCAATCCGTATAGTGATCTCTATAACTTTATTGAATACCATTCTTGGGAATTTGATGTATATGTTCCAGGTACCTTAAATCCATATAGGATTCTCATATAAATATCATTATCAAGAGATCCATATAAATATATTGTGACTACATCCATAAGATGCATATCTAGACTTTTGTATACAATTAAGTCAATTAAATATCTTAATGTAATTGCATCCACCATCAAAGAATACGTCTCCTCAAAATCATTACCAGGTCTTTGTGAAAAACCTTGTGCAATTAGTCTTGCTTTATATCTTGCAACCTCATTATTTTCATTTTTTTTCCTCACAAATACCCATTTGTATCCCACAAGTTTAACATCTTCTGGTGTTTAGACTATAGGTCCAAAAACCTGACGTTTTGAAAGTGAGTTTAATTCTGCCTTGATTGCTTCTTTCTACTAAAGCCAATCTTTTCTATGTCGACATTCTTCGACATATTTTAGTTCAGGGTCCTCATTTTCAGATATAATATCAAAAGCAACATTATATGCAAAAATGTTTTCAATAATTACATTAGTTCGATTCCATCTTTTTCCTGTCATGACATAGTTTATTGAATCTCATATTATCTTTAGGTATTCCATCTTCCTCACTAGTCATGTCGATGATTTCTTTATATGTCGAGGATTTCTTTATGGGTATTTACATCCTCAACCAAGTTTTTTCACTATTAATTATTTTCATTTTTGAGGATTTTTATCTTTGGAACCCATTAGTCTACCATGCTTCTGGCGTGTTTCAGACTCATTAGGGACAACTTGTTGTGTTGGGGTATCAATTTTTTATGGAACATTTGCAATTGGTATATGTGACTTAGTTACTTTCTTTGCATCTATAAATACATCTGGTAATTGATTTGTTATATTTTACAAATGAATTATTTTATAAACTTCAAGTTCACATTGATCCGTACGGGGATCTAAATGAGACAATAATGATGAATTCCATGTAATTCTTTTTCCAGCTTCTTAATTCCTCCCCTAATGTTGGAAAATTTGTCTCATTAAAATGGCAATTAGTAAATTGTATAGTAAATATATCATCTATCAGGAGGCTCAAAATAATTGATGGGGAATCATATCCAACATATATTCCTAACCTCATTTGAGAACCCATATTAGTGCATTGTGATGGAGCAATTGGAACATATACTGCTCATCCAAAAATTCTCATATGGGAAATATTTGGCTCATGACCATAAGCTAATTGTAATGGCGAGTACTTATGATAAGCTACTAGCCTAATGCGTACAAGTGACGCTGCATGCAAAATAGCTTGTCCCTATAGAGATGAAGGAAGCTTAACTCTCATAAGTCGTCTTGCAATTAATTGCAAATGTTTTATAAATGATTCTGCTAAACCATTTTGTGTATGAGCATGAGCTACAGGATGTCCAACACTTATCCCAATTGACATACAATAATATCAAAAGCTTGGGATGTAAATTCACCAGTATTATCAAGACGAATGGTCTTAATTGTATAATAAAAAAAATTGTGCTCTTAACTTAATCATTTGAGCAAGTAATCTTGCAAATGCAAGATTTCAACTTGGTAATAAACATACGTGTGATCATCTGCTGGATGCATCTATTAATACCATAAAATATCTAAATGGTCTACTTGATGGGTTAATGGGTTCATATATATCACCATGAATTTGTTCTAAAAATGTGGGTGATTCAGCCCCCACTTTAGATGGTGATGGTTTAATTATCAATTTTTCTTGAGAGCAAGCATCACATAATAATTCATTAGATTGAACAATCTTCTAGTTCTTTAATGGGTGTTCATTTGAATTTTCAATAATTCTCCTTATCATTATAGATCCTGGATGACCCAATCAGTCATGCCAAATTGTACATATATATGGATTCATGAACTTCAGGTTCATTGTTGCATATGTTTCAATTACTCATATATGAGTATAATACAATCCAAAAGATAAAACAGACAACTATTTTAATATACGTTTTTCATTTGAGACAGTGGATATGATATATAGATATTCTATATTATTCTTACTATTAGTCTCAATATGATAACCATTGCAACGTATATCTTTAAAACTTAGAAGATTTCTCTTTGATTGACTAGAGAACAATGCATTGTTAATTGTAAATTTTGTTCCTCTAGGCAAAATAATATTTGTTTTTCCAAGACCTTTAATCAAGTTTGTAGAACCTGATATTGTATCTGCTTCTGCTTTCAGCATTGTCAATTTGAGAAAGTATTTTTTATTTATAAGTATCGTATGTGCTGTTGCACTGTCTTCCAAACATAGATTTTCTTTGCTCATTTTTTGAAACACCCAACATATAAAAATGATCCATGTTTCTTCATTAGAAGAAAATAATTACAATAAAAAAAAAAACGACACTTAAAATGATGGAACTCGAGACATACGCAGCGGAATTGGGATCTAATTACACTCTAATTGCTCTTAACTTAAAGGAAAAAACATGCAATTTGAAGGGGGAAAAAACAATAATTAACTTACTTTTGAAGTTCCCGAAAACCGCTTCCCCTTGCTGAATCTTGACTCGAACTCTTTCGGATCACCACTAGAGTTGACCTACTATCCTCTAGACTCAGAACCGAGTTGTGGGACCCGGTGGATGAAGAAAACCGAGAGAGAGAAAAAAGACAGAAAATAAGATGAAATTTTGTGGTTTGGGTTTTCCTTTTTTTAGCCCAAATTTTTAGAAAACAATTTTCAAAAATGGCAACAGTTTTTCAACTAAATTGAAAAGCCCAATTTATAGAAAAAAAGGCATGCAACAATTGCATGAACCAAATCCATAAAAACCCAATACCTATAATCCATTATCTTAGTAGGCTTAATGTCTCCACTGTAAGCCAACACCTAACCCACTATTTTGTTAGAGGAATTATCCAACAAAAGTTTGGATTTTCCCACTAACTATAGTCAAAGGGCAAAATAGTCATTGACTTTGACCAAAAAGTCAACATTTTGACTTTTTATGATTTTTTCCATGTTGGCTAATTTTGACCTCCCGAGCATAAATCCGCATTCATTTTCTCGAAATTCAAATCACATTTGAATATAAGGTTAGTCAAAGTTTGACTTGTCAAAGTCAAAAAGTCAACTCTTTGACTTTTTACATCTTTGACCATTTCCATCATTTTCGAGCTTCCGAAAATGAATGTATTCATATTCTTGATATTTAAATCACATTTAAATATTAAAGTTGTATTTCTAAACTGAAAAACCCGACCACTATATCACATATACTTGTCGATTTCTCTCTCTTCACCTAATTCGAACAATTCGAATTATTCTATCATACCGTTCTAAGTTTATTCCATATGAGCTAGTAGGGGAACCTAATGGACCTATAGATCATGGGCTCCAACGATCTGAGATTAGCTGGCTAAACTCTTTAGACGGAGCTAATCAACATTCATTAACTAACGGGTCATTTCACTAGAGTCCCGTAGTTGCACTCCCCTCACTATAGATATATTTGTGTCCATTTGATATAACCATGATTAGTAAGCTAATCTTTCACAGGTTGTTCTTAATCTCGGCTAGGTCATAAAAACTGTTTTATCCCCAATACTACATCTTGTTCCTTAAGTTCTACTGATCCTCTAATGAACAATTGGTTTAAGGTCCAACCTATAAACCGAATCCCTCTCGAGCCAAGGAGAGGGTGAGGCCCCTTGTTCAAGACCTGAGTTCAATACTAAAAGGAACAACCTATCTACTATCCCTATAACGGGTAGGAGTGAATTCCGTCTTGCACCCTATGTTCCCAGCTATTCACCCGATCTTACCCCTGAAATGGGAGGCTTATTGGGCCAGCGATATTGAGTTGCCCTCACCTATGTAGATCTAAGGATAATTCCGAGTGAACAAGAGTTCATAGTTAGCTCAGGATTAAGATTAAGTTACCTAGGCCATCAATTAAAGAAATAGTCAGTTTTATACATAAAACGGCATTTAGAACGTAAAAAGTGACTATTTCATGGTTCAGTCTTATGTAAACTCTTTATATAGGATGTCCCCACTCACGTATCTCTATATGAACGATTCAAGATCACATCGTTTGTACTAACTACAAAGTGGGCCGTATCCATAGTGTCCCCAGAATAAGGCGCCCAACCTTATTCATATACTATAGACCATTTTGGCTATATATTTGAGCTTGATCCACATTTATGTCACTACATAAGTTCAAATTACATTAAATAGCCTCGGGACCTTAGTTTATTGGATTCAAGATTACAATTTCAATAACAACTTTATGGAAAAACAAAATCGAATATGTTTATTAATTTACAAACTACGAGTTTTGGGACATTAAATCCAACAAAAATATACAAAGTTACTAAAAAAAAACATGAAGATAGATAAAAGAAAACAATAACATTAAGTCTAGATATTCTCAAAGTCAAAAGAAACACTTGATGTGCCACCAACCGTGCCAATATTCTCTTCAGGAGATTCAAATAAATCTGCCATATCCAAAATTGTCATATGAGATGGGCTAAATATGTCACTATCTTGGTATGGTTTGATAGAGATTAGCTAAGTGTTTTGATGTACGATAGGTACGTGACCAATGCCCAGTCATTCCACATCGGAAGCACTTATTTTCAACACTCTTTGAACTTTTATCTTGTGGGGCTTTCCTTTTGTGATTATCATTTTGTGTGGTTCTTTTAAAATTTAAATGATTAGATCGACCACCACGAAAATAATAATAATTTTTTCCTTTGCCACGGTCACGACCTCGACCGCAACCACAACCTCGACACAATTAATTAAAATTCATATAATTCACTTCAGGGAATGGTGTTGTTTCAGTTGGTCGAGATTCATGATTCTTCATCAATAACTCGTTATTTTGTTTGACCACGAGAAGACATAAAATTAATTCATAATACTGTTTAAAACATTTCTCCCAATATTGCTGCTACAGGAGTATATTCGAGACATGAAGTGTAGAAAATGTATTATCTAATATATCAGCATCAACAATTTTCTCTTCACATAACAACAATCTTGAACTGATTTTAAATAATGCGGAGTTGTAATCACTTACTGATTTGAAATTTTGTAGCCTCAAGTGCATCCACTCATAACGAGCTTTAGGAAGAATAACTGTTATTTGATAATCATACCTTTCTTTTAAATTTTTCCATAAGATACGAGGATCTTTTATTGTAGGATACTCTATTTTCAATCCCTCATGGATATGATGACGAAGGAAAATCATAACTTTTGCTTTGTCCTGACTGAATGTCATATTTCATTCTTTAATAATCTCCACAAGATTCATAGCATCTAGGTGGATTTTTGTGTCAAGTACCCATGACAAATAATTATTGTCGTTAATATCAAAGATGATAATTTTTAATTATGTGAGATTTGTCATGGCAGCACTATCATAAAATATTGTATTTATGTTAGAAATTTAATTGATATTGAACATGCAAAATAACATTAAATTTATTAATTATAACGAAGAGGAAAAATCCGACATACCTTTAGGACCTACCTTTAGAAGAAAACGACAGGAGTTCGTGTTATGAAAATTGAGGAGCACAACGGGAATACATATATGAAAAATATAATATAATAATAATAAATAAATAAAAACTAAAATTATAAAATAAAATAATTAAAATATATAATAACCAAAATCATAAAATTGGATAATATGGAAATTGGTGGAATTGGAATTCTCACCAATGTTGGTGTGTTCTTAAGATCCACCAAATGTCAGTATTTATAGGCAAAGTGACAAGTGCATGTGGAATTACATGGACAACAAACATGAATGGTAACACATGACTTTGAGACACTAAGTAATGGACCTCCATTTTCTATTATAATATTCATAATACTAACAACACATTTTTATTTTAAAAATTTAGTAAAAAATTCAACCATTTTAAAAATTGGGTAAAAAATTCAACCATTATACTTAAAATGCAAATTATTATAAAAAATCTAATTGAAATAGATTTAATTTTCGACGACTACATCAAGCACAATTTCCATTTCTGCCTACCGCACTCACTCAACTGAAATTTTGGAGTAAAAACAAAGAAACCAACAGCGAAACGAGACGAAGAAGAAAGTGAGTTTACCGAAGCAGAACGGTTTCGACCGAGATTCTATGCTATACATATGATCTTAAACGCGACCGCTTTCTAGATCTCTCTTTGTTTTACTCCTTAATGGCTGTTCCCGTCGAAGAAGCCATTGCTGCGTTGTCCACATTCTCCCTTGAGGTAATGCTTCACCACTTTCAGAAACCACCATTTGTTTATTTTTGGCGGTCATTTGACTTTCGATGCTCTACTAATCCATTTCGTGAGACTTATTTCAGTTGTTTAGCTTTAAATTTAGTATGTTTTGGTCAGAAATGAGAATTCTGTCATGGGTTTTACTTCTGAACTTTGAATGCTTGCATTTCTTAGTTTCCGACTTCAATTGATGTAGGATGATCAGCCAGAGTTGCAAGGACCGGGTGTTTGGGTGTCAACTGAGAGAGGCGCAACTGAGAGTCCAATAGGTATCCATTTTCTAGAGTTGTATATGGACATTGAGCATCTAGATTTAGTACGGCTATGATTTTCGCATTGACAAGAATTCCTACTTTTGAATTGAACTTTTTCTATTCTTCAAATGCGGGACGATTGTTTTAGAAACTTTTTAGTCGAACAGAATAGAGGATTTATGCCGATGGTATTTTCAATGACAATTACTAAGTATGGATTGAGAGTAAAGCTGGAATCAACGAAATATCAGAATCAATGAAACTCAAAGGGAGAACTTGCTCGTCTATTGACTCTATCTCGAACTAAGACAATGAAATTTGGAAAACCGACATTAGGAACCATTTATTGTAGACGAATCTTGAAACTGGGTCTGGGGCAGGGCATTCTTAACATTGTGAGAGATGGATGATCTAGACAACAATGGACATGAATAATAGAAACAAACCCAGAACACAATAACTTTTGGTACTCGATGATCAAAAGTATAAAGTCCTCCATATTCATGTCCTCTCCCAATATTCTTCCTCATGTCATAATCTTGAAGCAATCAATAGTCTGTATAGATTGAGATATAAAAATTAAGGCCACGAGTGAGTCTACTAACAAATATCAAGTTAAAAGAGAATTGAAGTAAATGTACAACACATGAAGAGGAAAGAGATGAGGGGTGAGGTTTACTATGCCAAATCCAAGAACATTATATTTTGATTCATTTGCTAAAGTAACATTGGCAAGGGATTGTAGGTGATAAAAGGGTGGAAATAAATTGGAATTACCTGTCATATAATCAGTAGCACTAGAGTCTCTGAATCATTAGGTAGATGAAGAAAAAAGACAACAATTTATGTTACTTGAATCAACAATCATTGTAATAGGCGTACACAGATGATGAAGATGCTTTTGATGATTTTAATACTGTTGAAATTTATCAAACTCGACTACAAAATTAACAAATGACTTCTTAGATGAACCATGGATGGATGAAGTCCTCGATTGAGCCACATTAGATATTATTGTTACTCGTAATGATCCACAAAGCTCACACTTTTAGTTAATTTTTAATTTTTGTGATTTTTTTTATTCGAGTTTACAGTTAGAAGATCTCTCATTCTCCTTTTGTTCTAAATATTCATTTTTTATAATATGTTTTGTGTTTTTCTGTAAAGGCATTTCTGAATATAAGATGATTCATTATTTGCATAACTGATATAGAATAATTGTTGTAGAGTATAGCGATGTTTCCGCGTATCGCCTATCCCTAGCAGAAGACACCAAAGCTCTCAATCAGTTGGTATGCTGGTTTACTATCCATGTCAAGTATTTAAAGTTTATTCTTTTATCTAAGAACAAAAATTACTTTCTTTTATCTATGAACAAAAACTTTTATGTGGAGCTTTTCATTTATTGAGGAGAGTTATTCTGATTCTTTGGTTCCCATGGATGGCCTTTCCAAGAGGCCTTTATTTTGGTTTTGTTAGTCAAGTGCTTGTGGAGGATGTCCTAGAATATTTAAGCGAGTCTCAAGCGTTTAAGAAGTCTCATTCATTGCTATGTGAACATTCACATGCAAATTTAATTCAAGCTTCAGTGGATGATGGAGATGAAGTTTTAAATGAGACCTTTCTCAGTGGTTGTAACTTTGTTTTAGAAAATCTGCTTACTGATTATCAAAATTATAGAGAAGATGAAAACTTCTTTGGAGATGGTTTTTGTTCTTTGATTGATGATGAGCAATCCGATCTGTAGGAATCCTCTTCCTTCGGTTCATCCCTCTTTTAAGCTATTGTTTTGGACCCAATGCCTTCTTCAGGTCTCTTAAGCCAAGTTCATCGTTCTGCTTTCATTCTCCTTTTGCTAAAGGAGTTCTATTTCAATTTGATGCAGAATCCGGGTTTTTTTATTTTTATTTTTTAATCTTTTTAAATTTTTAAATTTTTTTACTTTATCTTTATATATATATACACACACGCACGCACGCACACACATATAATTTGTCTTAAAAAAATTATCATGGGATAAAGCCTAAACGACTAAAACATTAGTTCTGATTTTCTGAGGGGTTCTAGTGGCAACTTCCTGTTTTTCGGCTGCCAATTCATTTTATAGTTGGAGTTCCCTTTTGATAGCTTCGATGGTGGTCTTTCTGCTTTTGGTTGTTTCTTTTCTTCAGTTTGGTGGTCTCTCTGCTTTCGTTTTTTCCTTCATTTTGGTGGTCTTTCTGCTTTCGGTTGTTTTTTTCCTTCGGTTTGGTGATATTTCTGCCTTTGTTTTTTTTTTTTTTTCCTTCAGTTTGATGGTTTTTCATTGGACATTCTTTGGGGTTGTTGGTTGGCTATGGTGCTTGGTTGCTTGTTCCCTGCGGCTGTGGCTATCCTTGTGGATATTTTTTCTTTCATTTTTTGGGGTCTTTGTTTGCTTGGGCCCTTTTGTTCTTGGAGAGCCTGTTTTGCTTTCTTTTGAGATTTCGCCAGTGTTTGTTGTTTTGGTTGGCTAGGTATTTTGTTCTTTTGACTCCCCATAAAGTTTGTATCCTTGAGCTTTTTATATTTTTTCATCAATTGAATTTGCTTCTTGTTCAAAAGATTATTTTCTTTTTTCTTTTCATATTTTAAAATATGAAACAAAAGTTAAAACTTGATAATTTATAACACAATAGCCTTTTTCTTTTCTATGAACATTCAGTGGCTCTTTGATTTCATGAGTTTTCTTCTGAGATTATTGTGTTTGATTCTCCACGGGGCACTTTGTTCTTCATTGTTTATTTGGTTTATTGTAATTTTGGGAGTTCCTTTCTTTTTGGTTTGTTTGCATGAAGATACAGCCACTGTTAGACAGGAGATGGTCGATTGTTGTGCTTAGGTTGTACCACTACTTGACAATAAATTTTGGAATAGACATACATGTTGAGGGTTTAGTCATTTTGGACGAGATGGGTGCAATCATACCATCATAATGCACCAGATCCCATCTTTTTGGCCGAGAGAGAACATTGGATCAAATTACATCTGGGTTTTGACTCCCGAGAGCAGTTTGATCTTTCCATCTATGCAATATTCCTTGTCCCAAAAGTAAAAGAAAAAAAAAAAACTTACAAATAAACAAATGGCAGCTTATAAAAGTATTGGCATCTTAAAAGGTATGCTCGATTCTCTATCCTTTCTACTCCTCTTCCTCACCTTCCTCCAGCTAGCCTCCCCTTTGAAGTGGTTTGAGTTTGCTAATGATGAGCTTCTGCAGCAGCCCCTTTGGAGGTTTAAAAAACAAGCTAGGGATTCTTCAGTCTCCAACTCTTCTGACCAAATTCAAGTCATGCTCTGGGTGGTGGTTTTATTTTATTTTATTTTTGTGTGTGTGGATAAGAAACATTTATTGATTTAATGAAAGAGGGGAAACCCCAAAAGCCAAAAGGCAATCACAAGAAGCACTTCCAATTGGAGACTAAATAAGACAGGCTAAAAAGATTAAAAGGTTGGTTATCCTTGCACCCACAAAAAGCAATAGAAATGCCAAAATATTAAAAATACTGTTTGAGCATGGCAGAGAACCAACCAAAAGCCGTCAAGACGATATGCTAAAAATGGGAAGCAAAAGGGCAATCACAAAAAGGTGATCTTAAGATTCACAATTACACCGACACATAGAACACCAAGAAGGCGAGAGAGACATATAAGGCATATGACACTGAAGACGATCGTCAATCAACAGTATTAATCGCGCCCAAAGGAAAATTTTAATCTTCTTGGGATGGAAATCTTTCCAAATAACAAAATTAAGGTCTCGTATTGGGGCTTAGCCTCCCCAATCAAAACATCAAGGAGGGATTTAACAGAGAAGGACAAAGAGGCGTCCAATGACGAGGACCAAGAATCAGGTAAGGAGCACAACCTGATTGATGATAAAATATGGGACAAAGAAGCCATTCAACAGTCTCCAAATCATTAAGGTTGCAGCGAAGACACAAATTCCAAGCCTCTGTTTTAGCAGCCCAAGCATTTGCCACTGAAAAATCAGGTTGAAGTGCAAGATGAAATAAATGAGGAAAAACATTGCAAAGGATTCCACATTCCAACCAAGGGACCTATTACCAACATGAATCCGAATGCGAGAGACAATCAAATCAATAGTTAGAGAAATAAAATGCCAAGAAACCTAGTAGATCCACCCTGAACAACAGGCCAGACACCAAGAGATGGGTAGTACTTTGCCACAATAAATGTCTTTCAGATTTCTGTTAAGCTCCATTATGCTTGTTTCAATTTGGCTCGGCTCAAATTTTCTTTTTGGTGTTCCCTTTACAAGAATTTTAATGGTTTTCAATGCTTTCATCTTTCTTTTGTAATTGTTTGTTTTGACTTTCGGTTTTTCAGTTCTATTTATCTATTTATTTCTTGGTTTGTCTACTCTTTGTTCTATGTATCATTGTATTTTGAGTATTACTCTCTTTTCATTCCCTTGATGAAAACTGTCGTATCCTTTTCAAAAAAAAGTTCATATGGATTTGACTTGCTTCAATAGAAATATTAAATTCGTTTTAGGAAATGTCCAACTTGTCTTGTCTCTCAGAGGGTAAATTTAAGATATGGGATAGAGCATGCCACTTCTTTATTATTATTTTTTTTATTTTATTATTTTTGGGATAAGAATCAAGAATTTGTATTAATCACAAAAAGAACAACCTAATAGCTGGGAGAAAAAAAACCCCACCCAAGGATTTACAAAAATGCTTTGCATTCTAAAGATATAATTATAAGACTATAATTACAAAATAATTTCTTGTGGTTTGAAGTTGAACAACACCAAGAAGCCACATAATGTAACATTAACCCAAAAAGGTGATTCTTTTCAAATGAGCCAAAGGAGAGTCTAGTTGTACAATACTAAAAAATCATAGTTTTTCCCCCAAAATCTTTTACTCCTCAAATATTGGTCATCGAATCTGTCTTAAGAGGTAAGCACATCGAGAGGCTAAACTCCTTCAACATCCTGTTCTACATTCTATTAAAAAATGGGCAATGAAGAAGGAGATAATTTAGGAACTCCTAACTCCTCAAGGACAAGCTACTACACATTGAGGGGGAGGGAGCACTACTTCCAAAATCAGAACATATATACATGCATGCATGCATACATAGATAGATAGATACATACATATATATATATATTTCTGGATAAGAAACCGAGCATATAAATTCAAATGACTTTGTCTTTCTAGCTTAGTCCTTATGTCATTGCTTTTGTATTTTTCTTGTATTTTTGTTTTTATTACCTTTTGTTTCCTTGTATTTTGAGGATTAGCCTCTTTTCATTTCTTCAGTGAAGTTTAGTTTAAAGAAAAAAAAAAGATAAGACGCCAAGCATTTTTTTTTTTGGGAAAATGAAACGAGTCTCTTCAAGCATATTGGAACAATCTTTACATTGAATCGAGTAACTTCTTGTTGACGATATGTCTTAATCTATTTAAGATGTTTCCAATCAAGCTGTTTGCTGATATTACTTACTCATTTGCAGAATGCTCTTATTCATGAGGGTAAAGAGATGGCATCGGTGCTTTATACATATCGAAGCTGTGTTAAAGCACTTCCACAGGTTAAAATGCTTTATGAAAGTATTTGATACTGCCTATTGCACATGTAATCTTATTACTACAGTTCATGGATTTGATTTTCTTGATAGGGAACATCTTTATTTGTAAGCATCATGGAACAAAAACTCGATCATATTATGTGAAGATGTGTAGAGTTCACCGGTCCATATGTATGTGATAAGTTAATATCTGTATGGCATTGGTAATGTGTTATTGCAGAAAACTTGTAGGCTAGGTAACATTTTTTTCTTCTTCTTTCTACAAGTGTAACAACCTTTTTTTCTTTTATAAGAACAACTGCTTTCATTGAGAAAGAAAATGGAAGAATACAGCGGCGATAAAAAACAAGCACACCAAAGAAAAACCCCAACGAAAGGAAGGGGTTCCAGCTAAGTAAAATGTTACCAATAGAATAGTTACATAACAACTTCAAACCCAAAGCCCAAAGGGACACATGAAATCTCACCAAAGACCACACCTCACAAGGTTCCCTGTCCCTCCCTCCAAACACTCTATCATTCCTTTCCCCCCAAATATCCCAAACAACCGACACCCCAGCAAGCCACAAAAAATGGCTTCTCTTTCAGAAAGGTGGATGGAGAAGGAACTCCTCGATCATCATACGAATGTCTCCCTGACCAGCAATGCTCACATCGAACTCCTGCAAAAAGAAACTCCATATAGTCCTCGCATACTGGCAGTCCCAAAGGATATGATCCAGATCTTCTTCCATCTTCCGACAAAGGATACAACAGAAAGGTCCCACCAGTGAAGTTCTTCTCCTAACAAGCCTATCGAAAGTGTTTACACGACCAAGCAAGACTTAACAAATAAAGAACCTGACTTTCTTAGGTATCTTAATCCTCCAAATCACTTTGAACACACACCTCTAAGGGAGAGGGATCCAATAACATCCTGAAGAAAGACTTACAAGAAAATCCCTCATTAGGATTCAAACTCCAAGTACGAACATCCCATCTCCCCTCCCTAAATATGCACCCTTCTAGAAGAGAAAGAAGAGAGGCAACCTCCACTGTTTCCCTATTGGACAAATGACGGCGAAACCCAAAAGAAAAAGACACAGAGTTCTCATACCAAATCAAGAAATCTGAGACTGTTCGGTTTTTAAAGGCAGATAAATGATAAAGATGCGGAAAGACAGAAGAGAGAGCAATTTCCCCCACCCACTAGTCTTCCCAAAAGTACGTTTCCTTACCATCCCCCACAACACACCAAACAAAAAGAGAACAAGTAGGAAGCTCGATCGAAATATCTTTCCAAGGATTCTGATGTGTGCCGTTAACCCCTTTCTCCACCTAATCAAAAGGATGGTTACCGTGCTTGCTCACAATGATCCTACGCCATAAAGCCTCGGGCTCAAGGGCGAAGCGCCAAAACCACTTAGCCAACAGAGCTCTATTGCGAGTCCTTAAATTACCAATCTCCAAACCCCCCTGATGCACAGGATGCCCAATCGCCTCCTAGCTCACCAAGTGAGAACCCTTCCCTTCATCCACACCTTCCCAAAACAAGTCCCTCATTAATTTTTTTAAGCCCTTGCAAATTGAACTAGGTGCTCGGAAAAGGGAAAAGTAATACACAAGAATACCACTTAACACCGATCTGATCAACATTAACCTACCTGCTTTGGAGAAGAAACTTTTCTTCCATGTAGAAAGCCTCTTTCGGATCTTCTCAGTAATGGGATCCCAAAACGACATAGCCCTCGGATTACCTCCCGGGGGAGTCCAAGGTAAGAAGAGGGAAAAAAACCAACCTCACACCCGAACTCTCCATCTTCTCCTGGTCATTGTTAATCCCCAGAATTTGACACTTGCTCCTGTTAATTTTATGACCAGACATGGCTTCAAAGAATTCCACCAAATGATTAAGGATTAAGAAGGAATCTTCTTTCTCGGAGCAGAACAGAATCGTGTCATCCCCAAATTGGAGGTGCAATAAGGCCACTTCATTAGACCCAACCTTAAAAGGCTCTATGATGTTTCCTTCCACCCCCTTAAAAACAATTCTTGACATCAATCATATTTGTATTGTTTTTGTTTTTGGATGAGACAACAACTTTCATTGTGAATGAATGAAAGAATACAATGACATAGAAAAAGAAAAGCCCCCCTAAAAAGGAAGACCTTTAAAGGAATGCAGCTGCAGTTGTTGTTGTTGGTTTTTTCTTTTTTCTTTTCCCCTCCATCCTCTGGTTGCGCTACTGCGGGAAAAGGGCTGCAATTGTTCAAAATAGAATCTATAGAATAATTAAAAATTCTCTTCAAAACCAAAGTTCAAAGAGAAACATGAAATCTAACAAGGGAAAAACATCTAAAGGTTCCCTCTCCAAACCTCTAAACACTATTATTCCACTCTCCAAAGATCCCATAATCTAGCCCACGCATCAGGAAGCCATAAAAATTAGTCCTTTTCATGAAAAAGTAGATGAGGGAGAAGCTCTTATATCATATCTGTTAGAAGATAGAAAATAGAGAACACTAGGTTTACGTGGAAAACCCTAGAACAGGGAGAAAAAACCATGATAGAGAGTCTCTTTTATTATTTTTTAACACACTATGGAAATTACAATAGAAGTCAGATTTATAGGCTCTAGCAAGCCCTAAAATAAAAAAGGAAATAAACCTAGGGTAAAGTAAAATACTAAAATACCCTTAGGGCTATAAACTATCAATAAAACCCTTTATTTCCAACATTCCCCTTCAAGTTGCGGCGTAGATGTCAATCAGACCCAACTTACTAACACATGAATAAAAACTTTGCCAGAGTAACCCTTTGGTGAGAAAATCAACAACTTGTTGACTAGATGGAATATACGAAATACAGATACTGCAATTGTCTAGTTTCTCTTTTATAAAGTGCTTGTCAATCTCCACATGTTTCGTTCTATCACGTTGTACAGGATTATTGTCTATGCTTATAGCTGATTTATTATCACAATTGAACTTCATAGGTAGAACACTGTTTTGGTGTAGATCAAACAAAACTTTCTTCAACCAGATTTATTCACAGATTCCCAAACTCATAGCTCTGTATTCAGCTTCAACACTGCTTTTAGCAACAACACTTTGCTTCTTACTTCTCCAAGTAACTAGGTTACCCCTCACAAAAGTACAATATCCAGAGGTAGACTTTCTGTCAATAACCGATCCTGCCCAATCAGAGTCAGTATAAGCCTCAATGCATTTTCTGTCAATTTTTCTAAACATCAAACCTTTACTTGGTGAGCTTTTCAAATATCTCAGAATCCGATTCACAGCTTCCATATGTTCTTTGTAGGTTGTTTGCCTAAACTGACTAACAACACTGACAACATAGGAAATATCTGGTCTAGTGATAAGTAAATCAGCTTTCCTACTAGATGCTAATACCTCTCTTTATCAATAGAAACTTTGTCAATAGAATCTCCTCATTTCGCATTGAATTCAATAGGAATGTCAGTAGGTCTACATCCAGTCATACTTGTTTCTTTTAACAGGTCAAGAGTGTATTTCCGTTGTGAGACAACGATCCCTTCCCTTGATCTTGCCACGTCCATTCCAAGGAAATACTTTAGATTCCCTAGATCTTTGATGTCAAACTCATAAGCCATTTTCTTTTTCAGCGTGGTGATCTTAGCAGCATCATCTCTTGACAGGACAATATCATCAACACACACAATTAGAACAACAATTTTCCTAGATACTGACAACGTGTGATCAGAGTGTCCTTGAGTGAAACCTTGGGACTTAACAAAGGTAGTAAATCTATCGAACCACGCTCTCGAGGACTGTTTCAAGCCATACAAAGACTTCCTGAGTTTACAAACCTGATGATCAAACTGAGCTTCAAAACTTGGGGGGCTCATATACATCGGACCCGAACCGTGTTTAACGTCGCTATAGGGGAGAAAGTCTCAGAATAATCTATCCCATAAGTTTGAGTAAACCCTTTTGCTACAAATCTGGCCTTGTATCTGTCTAGAGTTCCATCTGATTTGTACTTCAGAGTGAACATCCACTTGCACCCAACTGTTTTATGCCTTTTAGGAAGAGCAACAAGGTCCCACATATTATTCTTTTCAAGAGCTCTCATTTCTTCAATGAAGACAGTCTTCCACTCAGGAATTTCCATAGTCATATGTATGTTTTTCGGTATTGTTACTGTATCCAGGCTGGCAATGAACGCCCCTGAACCCAAAAGACAGATTACTGTAAGACATACAACTATACATGGGGTACTTGGTGTAGGATCCGATGCCCTTTCTCAATGCAATGGGTATGTTAAGAGAGAGATCATAACTTTTTAGTTTGTCTGATTCCTCATATGTAATGGGATTTTGATTACATTTTCCAACTTGATGAAGAATCTCATCCTCTTGTGTTTCTGTTGAATTCTCATCACTGCTTGCAACCTTGTTATTTTTTGGAACTAACATATCATTCCTGTCATTCTCAGCCAAATCAACAAAATCCCTCTTAAGATTAGTTTCCCGACCTTGTTTGGAATAGCTCTCAACCCAAATGATCAGTTTTGAATCATCGAGATCATCACACTTCTTGGTCTATCACTTTCAAAAGACTCTTAAAAGAAGAAGAGATTATAGAATTTCAGAATTTGCTGATTACTATTTCCAAGAAAGAGATAAAGGATTGCCAAGATACACGTCCTTGGTCTCTTGTACCGAGTGATTCTTTCTCAGTAAAATCATTGGTCAAACATCTTTCTTTGGCTTCCCCGCTTGATAATTGCCTACAGAAAGCTTTAGGAAGTCCAACTGTCCTCAGAGAGTGAGTATTACAGTTTGGATCATGTTGTTTGGGGCACTTAATTGTTCTTTTGTTTTACAATGGAAGCTGTCTTATCACTGTTTATCTCCTAATTGATGTGTTCTATGCAAAACAGAAGGGGAAGATCTACAACATTTTTTCTTTGACTGTGCCTATGCTAACTGTTGGAGAGCTCTTTTTGAATGCTTTAATATTTCTTGGGTTTTCGATAATGAATTCAAGAATAATGTGTAGCAGATTCTTATGGGGCCAATCTTTAAGAAAACTGCAAATATGTTGTGGATTAATGCAGTAAAAGCTTTGCTCATTGAACTTTGGTTTGAAAGAAATCAAAAAGTGTTCCAAGACAAGGAAACTCCTTGGTTTGCTCGTTTTGAAGCTGCTAGGCTTTATGCTTTATTGTGGTGCTCTCTTTCTAAAACCTTTGCTGCTTACTCATTACAAGAAATAAGCTTAAATTGGAGGGCTTCATACAAGAAGATTGACAGAAGTTTGAAGTCTTTGGATTCAGATTTACAGCGTATTGTGATCTTGTTCTAGAATGTTTGTTCTTCTTCTTTGGTATTTTGTTGTAGAAGTTTTGGTTGAAAGCTGTCTTTTTGTATCTTAATTGATTCATTGTAAGGTCTATTATAGCATCGAACAATTTTTTCATTGAGTTTAGTTTGTAGGATATGATGAGGGCACTAAGGGGGTGTCAACCTAGTTAAGATGTCCGGATGCGCTTCCCGATCCTTAGATTTTACGTTTTATGCTCTTTGTACATACCTCTTGTACTTTGAGCATTAGTCTCATTTAATTATATAAATAAAAAGACTTGTTTCCTTTTCCAAAAAAAAAAATAAAAAAATTCTCAGCCAAATCAACAATATCATCCTCGACACACAAGTTAGTATTACCAGGGCCAGTAGTAGCTTGAGTTTGCATTGGTTCAGATTCATGGACCGGAACTGACGGAGTAGTAGGGGACACCATTTCCTTTATGAGATTCTCCCTGTAGTAGGTTATCCAAGGGGCTTGTTTAGTGGGTAGAACGGTGTCATGGGCACTCAGGATGGGTTCGTGAAGGAGTTTAGGAAGGTCAGCAGGGACTGAAGATGTGGACCAATTAGTCTCTTCATTAGTACTCTCCCCCTGAAGATGACTAATGGGAAAGAATGGTTTATCCTCAAGGAACGTTACATCCATGGAGATGAAATATTTCCAGGAAGAAGGGTGGAAACATTTATAACCTCGCTGGTGAAGGGGATACCCAACGAAGACACATTTATGAGCACGAGGGGCAAATTTATTTTGGTTAGGGCCATGACTATGGACAAAGGCAGTGCACCCAAAAACTCGAAGAGGAACATCAGGCATAAGCTGCTTGGTAGGGTATGACTCCTTGAGGCATTCAAGAGGGGTTTGGTGTTGGAGGACACAGGAAGGTATTCGATTAATAAGATGAGTTGCAGTCAAAACTACATCCCCCCATAAGTAAGATGGAAGTGAAGTAGATAGCATGAGAGATCATGCAATCTCAAGAAGGTGACGATTTTTTCTTTTAGCCACCTCATTCTGTTGAGGTGTATAGGCACACAAGCTTTGGTGGACAATGCCTTTAGAAGACAGAAAATCAGATTTTTCCTTTTAGCCACCCCATTTGTGTTCAAAGTTTGTTTGTGATTTTGCGTTTGACTATTCAGTGGTGCTTGTGGAAATTGAAGAAGTAATTTGGAGTGGGATCCTCTCCTCTCTCCTCTCTCCCCTCTCCCCTTCCCTCCCTCTGGCACCCTATTCCGACCTAACTCCCCACCCTCTCTCCATCTCCGACCAAGCTTTGCCTATTCCCTCCAACCTCAACCCTCACCTGCGACCCTCGGCTCATCTATCTCTCATGGCTCATCCATCGACCCTCTCCTCCAAGCCTAACTTAGCCGTCGAAGTCATCAGCTGTAAAATTAAGGACAACCACTTCTGTGCCCTCATCCAAGCTGGTTCAGTAATCATTGAAGATGTGGAAGCCAAATAGCAAATTTCCTTGTCAAAATCGCAGCTACTTTGGTTTGTGGAGAACATCTCGACCCTTTCAAAACTTCCAACATCTAGCTTCTTTGTCAAAAGCGGGCAAGATGCTTCTGGTGTAACCAAGATTTCTAAAATCAGAATCTACTCAAACTGGTTTTTAAGATGTGTAGTGGGCCTGCAGTTGGAGGACGGTTCTTCATTCACATTCCATTAGGAACTCTTAATTCAGATTGGTATTCCTTCTTTACCTTGTTAAATGATGCTTTGTCCCTCTTTGAAGTTGAACAGATGACAAAAAACCCTCGCTCAGTCCCAATCTTCTATGCAAACATAGTAAGGGGAAGAATGATTAAGCCTATTTTTCCAGAAAAACAAAGTCCCCTGCCCCTTCAGAACACCAAAAAACAGAGCAAATCTAATTTTTGGGTTCAAAAACATCATGATGTCCTCAAAGAAGATTTCAGTAAATTGTGGGTAGTCAGCCGTTTTTGTGAATTCAATGAATGGAAGGAAGTTTCAGAGGTACTAAGACAGTGGTCTAAGTCTAAAATTCTCATCACTCCTCTTTCAACTGAATCATCCCTTTTAAAGCTGGAAAAGGGAATTTGGAAGACTTGATTGAACATCCAGGTGTGTGGCAAATAAAGGTAGTTAAAGGATATGGAGGTTGGATTTCTATTAAAAATCTACCATTAGAATTTTGGTGCAAGCAAATATTTGAAGCAATTGGTGCTTATTTTGGTGGATTAGAAGAAATTGCCATAGAAACTTTAAACCTCTTAAATGTGGCAGAAGCTAGAATTCAAGTTAAGAAAAATTTATGTGGGTTTATACCAGCAACTTTAGAAATTTCAGATGAAAACAGGGGAAGCATCTTTCTTCATTTTGGTGATATTGAATTTTTAAACCCTCCAAAGAAGGCCAAGAGGTTTTTAATGAAAAGAATCTCTCAAATCCGATAGACAAGGCTAGATTTAATCAAGTATTGATTGATGAAGGATTATATGATTCAAATGAGGCTGAGTAATGGTCCTTCCTCAAGATAGCAGTCAATCACTTGAACTTTTCCAGAAATCCCCTGTTTTCAAAGGGAATTTTGTCCCAAACGGCGATGAAAGATGTTAAACAACCGGAAAAGGAGAGTCAAGAAACTTCCCCATTTAAAAAGTTGACTTCGGTGACTTTTCAGATAGATGGAGGAGTAGTCAGCCCGTCGGAATCTATTATTGGTGAAGATCAATCTGGACTTTTCCCTAACCGGTTTAGTGTGAACAATAAGAAAGAGAAAGAAGTGGAGTCATTAAGAGGAGAGGAGTATCATTTATTGAAGAGAGAAGCTATAATAAATCCAATTCATTCCAAAGGAAGTCCAACGGTTTCTACACTACCAATGGCCCCTTTAATCTCCTCTCTCGGAATACCAACGGCCTCCAATTCAAATTTATCCTTCGAGGAAGTCCAACAGTCTATTTCATTAAAGGAAGAAGATTTTTTATTAATGGACAAACAAAAAGTCCATCTAAAGGATGCAGCCCCTCCGTGTGATGATTTTTTGGTTTCCAAGCCATCAGTTGATCTTCCTGCCCATACAGAAGGCCAATCGTCACTTTCTGCCTTTCCCTTTCACACCTACGAACCATTGAGAAAAGATTCATTAGGTGGCTTTTCCTCTCCCCCTACCTTACCTGGAATTAATCCAAAAAATACAAGCAAGGTTTCCATCTTAAAACCTTTTCGAAAACACTTCATAAGGAAGAAAACTTCCTTCCAAAACGGTTGGACTTCCCTGTTGAATGTAGACATTTTAGAAAACTGTTGCATCAAGGTTCAATTACCTTCCGACTCCTCTTCCAGGTCAGTATCTTATCCCTCTCATCCTTGCTCCTTCTCCTTCCAAGATTTCAAAGTCCTAGACTCACAAGTAGCCTTTATAAAAGGCTTATCCGATCCCCCAACGGAATTTTTCAAAGGCTATGACTCAGATGAAGACTCCCTACTCAGCATTAGCAGTGAGGAGAATGGCAGCCTAGTCCATGACTTCCTCCAAGAAGAAGAGTACCTTGATTATGAGCAGCAACAAGACTTGCACTGTTTGTTCCAACCTGAAGAAAATCTCAACACAGTTAGTTTCATCAATTCTTGCATTAAGCCCATCGAAAAAGAAGATATTCCCAGCAACCTGATTACATTGGTAGAGGATAGTGGATTGATTTTGGGTTAATTACAAGAACTCAATATGAAAATCATTTCATGGAATACTGGAGGTTTGAATGATGCCTCCAAAAGATTGGCAGTAAGAAGAAATGTCAGAAAAGTCAATCCGGACTTGGTCATGATCCAAGAAACCAAGAAAAAGTCTTTTGACATCAGATTCATAGAAGAAATTTGGAGTTCCAAAGATAGACGGTGGGAGTATGTGGAAGCACAAGGTCATTCAGGAGGCTTGTTAACCATGTGGGATGAAAGTAAGATCACTATGACAGAAGTTCTTAAGGAAGGCTACTCTTTATCAATTACATGCATTACATTATGCAAGAAGACAGCTGGGTCACAAATGTTTATGGTACTACGGATTACAAAGAAAGAAAGCACATTTGGCCGGAATTATATTCACTTTCAGGGTATTATTGTGAGTCTTGGTGCATTGGAGGAGATTTCAACATCACTAGAAGGATTCAAGAAAGAATCCAACGGGGAGATTAACAAAAGGGATGAAGAAGTTTAATAAATTTATTGATTCAGCAAAATTATTGGAAATCCCCCTTGGAAATGGCCAATTTACTTGGTCAAGAGAAGGTCCTCCAGCTTCTTCTTCACTTCTTGATAGATTTCTGGTATCAAATACTTGGGATGATATCTTTGCAAATACTGGAGTAGTAAGACTGGCAAGAACATGTTCAGACCATTTTCCAATCCTTCTTGAAGCCGGATCTTTTGAATGGGGGCCATCTCCCTTCAGATTTTGTAACAGTTGGTTATCCATAGTAGAAAACTGTAAAATTGTTAAAGACACTTTGTCAGTGGATGTTCAGCAAGGTTGGGCTGGATTTGTCATCTCCATGAAGTTAAGAAAAGTTAAAACAGCCCTTAAAACTTGGCATGTAGAGTTTGAGAAAGCAAGAAAATCAAATGAGGAAGTATTATTAAGAAAATTAAAGGAAATTGATCAACAAGTAGAAGCTTATGGCTTAAAAGATTCAAACAGAAGTTTGAGAAATGTGTTGTTGGCTGAATTTTTTTCCATTATAGAACAGATGAAAGAAATCTAAGACAAAAAAGTAAGCTGAATTGGCTAAATTTAGGGGATGAAAATACAAAATTCTTTCATAGATTTTTGGATGCAAAAAAAGAAGAAATCTGATTTCTGAGCTCATAAATGATCAAGGAGTAGCAACCAATTCTTTCAAAGAGATTGAAGACCTCATCTTAGATTTCTACTCCACTTTATATACCAAGTTTCCAGGTCAAAGAATAGTGCCTTTCAACCTGAAATGGTCCAAAGTTTCTACTGCTGATAATGCAAAGTTGACAGCAAGGTTCTCTTTAGTAGAGATCAAATCTGCCCTAAATCTGTTAGGTAAAAACAAGGCCCCTGGACCGGATGGTTTTACAGCTGAATTCCTTCTCAAATTTTGGGATTTCTTCAAGGATAAATATCTAGAACTTTTTGAAGATTTCTACAATAATGGAGAGTTAAATTCATGCATAAAAGAAAACTTCATCAGCCTTATTCAGAAGAAAAAGGATGCTACTCGGGTATGTGATTTCAGGCCAATAAGCCTAACCATTCCAAGGGAAAAAAAGGGTGGATTCTAAAACTTGATTTAGAAAAGGCCTTCAACAGGGTGGATTGGGAGTTTCTTGAAAAAATTCTGGTCGAGAAGAATTTTGACTCAAGATGGATTATGTGGATGATGGGTTGTATTTCTAACACAAAATTCTCAATCTTTATAAATGGAAGACTTTGTGGCAGAATTCAAGCTTCAAGAGGAATAAGGCAAGGTGACCCTCTTTCTCCTTTCTTATTTTTACTAATCAGTGAAGTCCTAAATGCATTACTTTCCCAGTTTCAAGAAAAAGGCAAGTTTGAAGGTTTTATTGTTGGCAAAGACATAATTCATGTTTCTATTTTACAATTTGCGGATGATACTCTAATTTTCTGCCAAGATGACAAAGAAAAACTCAGCAACCTAAAGAAAATACTGAATTATTTGAGTGGTGTTCGGGGCTGAAGGTTAATTGGGAAAAATCAGCTTTATGTGGCATCAATATAGACCATTTCAAGTTACAATCAGAAGTAGCCCTCCTAAATTGCAAGGCTGTTCACCTCCCATTTATGTACCTTGGCCTTTCTCTAGGGGGATACCCTAAACAATTAGCTTTTTGGCAACCAGTGATCGACAAAGTCCAAAGCAAACTGGACAAATGGAAGAGATACAATCTTTCAAGAGGAGGTCGCGCCACCCTATGTAAGTCAGTTCTTTCTCATATACCAACTTACTATATGTCACTTTTTCAAATGCCAGAAAAGATGATTCAATCTCTAGAAAGAACAATGAGGGATTTTTTTTGGGAAGGGCATTTCGAAAGCAAAATAAATCATCTGGTTAAATGGAGCATAGCTTCATGGTCCCAAGAAGATGGTGGACTCGGCATTGGGTGCTTGAAAATCAGAAATCAGGGCCTTCTAGCAAAATGGGGGTGGAGGTTTTTCTTTGAGGTCAACTCACTTTGGAGGAAAGTTATTATAAGCATTCATGGAAGAAGTAAGTTTGGTTGGCATACCAATGGTAAATTTTCCAGCAGCCTTAGAAGCCTATGGATTAATATTTCAAGATTTTGGTTAAAAGTGGATTCCTTGGCAGCCTTCAAGGTTGGTAATGGTGAAAGAATAAGCTTTTGGAGAGATCCTTGGTTGGATTTGGTTCCTCTAAAAATCTCATTCCCTAATCTTTTCTCTATCTCCACCAAGTTATATGGATTGAAGAAATTACTAGCAAGCGAGGTTTCTCTATTGAACTGGTGATTACAATGGGGAAAGAGCCGCCTTTGTATTCCCATAGCTATGATGCCGTCAATATCATTTATGAAGGCCAACCACCCACATACGAGGAAGCTTTCTTTAAGAAGAGAGAGATGAATACCATGATAAAGGAGATGGACCCATGGATTGAAGCTAGCCATGATTCATTTAATGAACAAACTATCTCTATTGCTGTGAACCAGTCATCAACATTGCCCGGTATCCCTAATGTCGTAGATTGAAGCCAACCATGGTTCATTTTGTTCCTTATTATGTATCATCATTTGTTGAACATTTGACTCTTTTCATTATTTCAATATTGGGATATGATGAGGGAGCTATGGACGTGCCAACCTAATTGAGATATTCGGGTGCGTTGCTGATCCTCTTGTCTTCTAAAATGGATTTTATGGAGTTTCGTCTCAAAGTGAAACAAAATCAAATGGGCTTCCTTCTAGTAAAGGTGGTGCTTACTTCTTCGTATTCCTCGGAGGTATTTGTATGGATTGACCTGTTTTTCATTGCAGAACACCACTTGGGGTCATGGTTAGAATCCATGGCTTTTCGAGCAAAAACTCGACAAAGAATGGCATGAAGAATAAGGCTTTTTCAAATTTTTCTGAAGGCAGTGTTCTCGCTTAGAAGCCGTACCATTGTGAGTCATAATATACAGAGCAACCCGTCCTATCTAGTCCACTTATTGTCCTTTTTTTTTTTTATGAAAACAACTTTTATTGAGAAAAAAAACAAAAGAATACATGGGCATACAAAAAATCAAACCCACCAAAAGAGAGCTTCCTCTACAAGAAGGGGCTCCAACTATGTAACAAAATGCCTATAGGATAATTACAAAAATCCTTCAAAATCGAAGCCCAAAGAGAAACATGAAAACGAACGAGGGACCAAACATCTGAAGGTTCTCTATCCACACTCCTAAACACTCTCCTATTTCATTCATCCTATAAAACCTGTAAGACCGCCCCCACCCCAACACACCATAAAAAACAATCCTTCCTCCCAAAAGGCTGATTCCTCAATCATAACACTGATGTCTCTATGCTGAGCGATCATCAAACCAAACGTCTGGAAGAAAGAATCTTGCAAACTCACAGTGCCAAAGAATATGGTCCAGGCTTCTGCGTATATATCCTCTGAGTTAGATTTTGTTTTCTTAAATTCTTGTCATACTAAATTTTCTTGTAACCGTTTCCTATGTTCAATAAGAAAATAATTTCTCCAAAAACTTTGCTTATTGGTTTAAAATTTTTTGGCAGCTACCCGAATCTATGAAGCAAAGTCAAGCTGACCTATATTTGGAAACGTATCAAGTTTTGGATTTGGAAATGAGTCGTCTACGTGAAATTCAAAGATGGCAAGCATCAGCCGCATCGAAGGTATTGCATTTAGTGAATTGTTCCATTATTATTAATTTAAATTACCCATTTATGTAGGCTATCTTTTATGCAGCTTGCTGCTGATATGCAACGTTTCTCGAGGCCGGAGAGGCGCATCAATGGCCCCACAGTTACTCATCTCTGGTGTGTTATGTCAACTTTGAACTCAAGCTCCTCTAACATATAATTACACTATCACTTATCCCCTAATGTTGGGAAATTTTAATTTTATGTCAATTTCAATATTTCTAAATTCTAACTAAACTTTTTCACCTTAGGTCAATGCTGAAATTGCTTGATGTCTTAGTTCAACTTGATCATCTTAAAAATGCCAAGGCAAGCATACCCAACGATTTCTCTTGGTATAAAAGGTATGAAAACATTTTCTTTTGTCTTTATGATTTAGCGAATGAGGGGTTTTTTTTTTTCTTTCTTTTTTTCTTCCTTTTCTTGCCTTCTAAATAGGCCATTGGGATGTAAATGGGAAGCTCGATTGTTTTTTTTGGAAAGGAAACATAACTTTTCATTGATGAAATGAAAAAGGGGTTATTTTTTATTATTTATTTATTTATTATTATAATTATAATTATTATTTTCTTATTTTTTAAATGGAAACGAGCCTCATTCATTGAATTAGTGAATAGAGACTAATGCTCAAAGTACAATATAGGGATACAATGATAAAAAAGAACCTAAAGATCAAGAGGTGCACCCAGGCATCTCAACTAGGTTGATCCCCTTAGCACCAACACCATATCCAAGAACTACAAAACGTAAACATGGCTAAATAGAAGATCAACACTCCCACTGGAAGTGACATACAAAGGACAAAGTATTAATGTGCCAAAGTTCCAAATTGGAAAAATACAACATGCTATTGGACAAAAGCAATGTTGTTGAGGTGACCCCGGGCGCACGCCTAAGGCGACAGGCGAGGTGCCCAAGAGCCTTTGCGCCTCTTGTGATGTCTAGGTGAGGCTCTTAAAAGAGGCGATCACCATTTGATGCCTTTTGGCGCCTCGGTGCGCCTTCACCTTTGTGATGGGCGAGCGCCAAATTATATTTTATTTATTATTATTTAAAAAAAACTATTTGATCCACAACCCATGAAGCCCATGTTAAGGAAGATTTCAATTACTTAACCACAAGAACCACCGCTTTGATTTCTTCCTTTGTGCTTCTTTCTTCTCCTTCATCGAATGGTCACTCTTGACTCTTCTACTTCACGATTTTGCTTCTTCTCCAAGGCTTCTCTCTAAAAGGCATCACCTTCTGCCAACAGCTTCATCGAATCATCAAGTTCTTTTTGCAGTTGCTTCGAGTTCAAGAGCGGTGTGGTCTTGTGGGTTCCGTGTTCCTTTTTGATACTGATTTTCTAAGTTGTGTAAAGGTACATGAATTTATTATGTTCCTTTTTTTATTAGTCGATTTCCTGAGGCTTGAGAAGTTTTTAAATAAAAAAAGGTCATGTCGGTTAGTGGAGTTAAGGGGGTTTGGGTGGATCAAGATTTTTCTTTTAGTTTTGAACTGTTTTCTAATAACTTATAACCACCTAAATTTTTGCATAATATTTATTCAGTTGGTGGGTGAGGGATGTTATATATTTTTACCCTCAATGTGTTCATATTATATTTTATATATATTTTTTTTGAAAAGGAAACAGTCTTTATTAATCAGTAAAATTTAGTACAAGAGATGAGTACTTTGTGAATAAAGGCTAAAACAAAGAACCAAACAAAAAACCAAAGGATCAGTAGGTGCACCTGGACATCTCAACTAGGTTGACACCCCCTTAGCACCCTCATCATATCCACCAAAGATGAAAAGCCGACAAAGGCTAACAAAAGAGTATTCTAATGAGACAATACAAGGAAAAACTTCACAAATTGAAGTTGCAAAGAACTAAGCTACAAAGACCTATAGTACATCAAGGAAATTAGGACAGTTAAGAATACTAAGAAAAGAAAAGCTGCTGTCACTATCACCGATCTTCAGTTAATCTTCCATATGAAAGAACGTCTTGCCAATTTAAGCTTATGTCTTGCAAAGAATAGGCTTCAAAGCATTTAGAAAGGGAGCACCAAAGAGAGACGTTGAGTTTTGCCCGCCTCAAAACGAGCAAATCAAGGAGTTTCCTTCCCATTGAACACTCTTTGGTTTCTTTTTTTTTTTTGGAAAAAGAAACAATTCATTGATATAAGAGAATATCGAGCAAAAGCCCAAGGTACAAGAGGATTATACAATGAGTTAAATAACAACCGAATACCAAACGGGTTAGCTAGCACACCCGAGCATCTCAACTAGGTTGACACCTCCTTAGCGCCCTCATCATATCCAAAGATAAACTAAGACTAGCTTAAAAGAAAAGCAGAAAGCATTACACTCCCCAAAAGGAACAAACATCGGGGCTAATACTTAAATAAACAGACTGAAAAATCAATGAAAATCTAAGAAAACCGCTGGATGCTGAAGAGACTAAAACCCATCACTTGGGAGGGAGGCAAACACCCTCCAATTGAGATTGAATTATGATAAACTATAGGCATTAAAGTGCTTGGATAGGATACACCAAGAAGAAGCTAGCCGACGGGCTGATTCGAATCGATCTTGACAGCCAAGAGCCTTATCAAGGAATACCCTTTGATTTCTTTCAAACCAAAGATCAACCAACAGAGCCTTGACTGCATTCAACCACAATAAACTGCTGGATTTGTGTAGATTTATACCAACTAAAAGCTGCAGCAAGTTGCCCTTAAAGTCATTACTCATAACCCATGAAATGTTGAAGAAGGACAGCAACTTATTCCAACACCAAGCTGAATATGAACAAACAAAGAAAAGGTGGAGGGAGTCTTCTGACCAATTTAGGCACATAGGGCATATTGAAGGAGAGATATAGCTGGCGGCCAGCTTGCTTTGCAACACCGAGGCTACATTCAATTGACCACAAAGCATTATCCAGACTAGAATGTTAATTCTTCTCGGGCTGCAAGTCTTCCATAGGGCCGAGTAGAGAGTTTTATCCATTAGGGAGGAGTGGGAAAGGTGTACTCTAAGTGAATTGACCGTAAAGAGTCCCGAGGCTGAAATAGACCATACCTTACTATCAACAACTTCTGAAACTTTCCTTGTTGCAATGACTCCAAGCAAATCTTGAAAAGAGATGATATCCTCTTCTTTAAGCAATCGACGAAAGGTGATTGATCAAGCAGCCAAACTATTGTCCCAATGGTCGGCAACCAAGCCATTTGGAAACAAGGAGATTCGGAAGAGATTTGGAAATAAGGAACTGAAAGGAGTCACTCCCACCCAAGGGTCCATCCAAAATGCAATTTTGCTGCCATTTCCAAGTTTGAAAGTGGCCAACGATTCAACTTTTAGCCAAGACTTAGAAATACTGATCCATGGGCTTCTCAAACTTCTACCCCCTTTACCTGCCGTGTGCCAATTAAAAGGATCCGTGCCATGAATGCTTCTGATAACTTGCCCCCAAAATGAGCCTTCCTCTTTGAAAAATCTCTCGCCCCATTTAGCAAGTTGTGCTAAATTCATAGTTTTAAATCCATCAAGGCTGAAGCCTCCATCTGTCATTGGTTTTTGTACCAAAGCCCACTTCACCAAATGATTTAGCTTACTGCCATTGTGCCCTTCCCAGAAGAAGTTCCTCGTGATTTTCTCCAATTTTGAAGCAACTCCATCCGGCAATATAAATATGGACATAAAGTGCGTTTGGAGGTTAGACAAAATTGACTTGCATAATGTGACCCTACCACCTCTAGAGAGATTGAAACGCTTCCATTTGTCCAATTTGGCTTGAAAGCTGTCCAAAACTGGTTGCCAAAAAGACAGTTTTTTCGGGTATCCACCTAAAGGCAGCCCAAGGTAAAGGATTGGAAGCTGATCTGCCTTACAATTTAATGAAGCAGCCGTGGATAACAATTCATTTTCATCCACATTTATACCGTAAAGGGCAGATTTATCCCAGTTTACCTTCTGCCTTGAGCACCATTCGAAAAACTCCACCGTTTGCTTTAGTTTTGCAAGCATGTTGCTGTCATACTTGCAAAACAAAAGCGTATAGTCCGCAAATTGAAGGATGGAGATCTGAATTTTATCTTTGCCAACCACAAAACCTTCATATAGACCGGCTTGAATGATCTTGGTCACCAAAGCACTTAAAACTTCACTTACAAGAAGGAAAAGGAAAGGTGAAAGGGGATCACCTTGCCTAATGCCTCTTGTGGCAGCCACTCTTCCCCTTGGTTTACCATTGATGAAAACTGAAAACATTGGATTTTTAACACAACCCATAATCCAATCTATCCATTTCTGACCAAAGTTTTTGCTTCTCAACACCTTTTCTAGGAAATCCCAATCAACACGGTCGAAGGCCTTTTCCAAGTCAAGTTTGAGAATCCACCCTTTCTTCTTTTTCACTCTATACTCTTCTACGGCTTTGTTAGCAATGAGGATGGGGTCTAAAATTTGCCTTCTTTCAATAAAGGCACTTTGGGAAGAAGCTATAATGCTAGGCATTACCAATTTTAATCTTTCAACCAGCACCTTTGCAACAACCTTATATATCATTGATGTTAAGCTAATTGGCCTGAAATCACTAACTTTGACTGCTATTTTATTCTTTTGAATAAGACAAATGAAGTTTTCCTTTATGCATGCATTAAGCTTACCATTCTTATAGAAATCTTCAAAGGTGGATTGCAGATTTTCCTTGATCAGGTGCCAAAATTTCAGCAGAAACTCCACTGTGAATCCATCGGGTCCGGGTTTTTTACATTTTCCAAGTTTCCTTACAGCAGCCTTGATTTCTTCAAGTGAAAACTTGATTTGTAAGCTTGCATTCTGAGTTGAGTTGATACAAGACCAATCAAGGTTCAAGGGAAGATGCCTTAAACCCGGGGACTTAAGGAAGATGTTGCTGTAAGCATTCAGGATTAAATGTTCAATCTCTTGAAAAGAAGTTGTTGGCACCCCTTGATCATCTACTAATTCAACAATAAAATTTCTTCTCTTCTTTGCAGCTAAGTACTTATGGAAAAAACTTGTGTTTTTCATCTCCCAACTTTAACCAATTCAACTTACTTTTCTGAATTAGATTAATTTCTTCCAATCTGTAAAGAGACATTAAATCTGACTTCAAAGTGAATCTAAGTGCCAATTCACTACTAGTAAGGGTACAACAGTCGGCAAGAGCATCCCATTTTTCTATTTCTTTTAACAATCCCTCTTCTTTCCTTCTTTGATCTTCTTGGAATTTAGAGTGCCATTCCTTTACTGCTGCCTTTACACATTTCAGTTTCTGATTAAGGGCAAAACCAGCCCACCCTTGAATTTTACTGTTTGACCAAACTGATTCGATGATTTTGACACACTCCTTATTAAACAACCGGCTGTTACAAAATCTAAAAGGGGAATGACCCAGCTTCTAGCAAAATTGGAAAGTGATCTGAGAAGGATTTGACTTGTCTATTAGCTCTATAATTTTCAAACAACTCGTCCCAAGTTTTGGAGATGAGAAATCGATCTAAAAGAGATCTTGAAGCTGAAACACTTTCCCTAGACCAAGTGAAGCTGCCATTTCCCAACCGTATCTCCAAAAGATCGGCTTGGTCTATGAAGTTGTTAAACTTCCTCATTCCTTTAGTGCTTCTGCTCAAAGGATATTTTTCATGCGCCCATCTTGTGATATTGAAGTCTCCCCCGATATACCATGCTTCTACACAATAATATGAAAGAGATAGAAGTTCTGGCCACATGAATTTTCTTTCTTTGTAATCGTTTGGTCCATAGACATTAGTGATCCAACAAGTCTTATTGCAAGCAGTGATGCACTTTACTGATAATGAATACCCCCCTTTCAAAGTTTCAACCACAGAGATAAAATTCTTATCCCATAAAGTCAATAGTCCACCTGAATAACCAAAAGATTCCACAAATTCCCATCCTATATCTTTAGAACTCCACAAGGTTTTGATGAAGCTCAATTCAAAGCTATCTTTCTTTGATTCTTGAATTAGAACTACTGCTGGATTAATTTTCTTTAGAAAATGCTTGAGAGCTAACCTTTTATTAACATCTTTCAGGCGTTTAGTATTCCACGACACAATTCTCATAATTCAGGCTTAAAGGAAGGGTTATAGCCTCAACTACTAGTCGATAATCCAAGATGAGATGACAATCTGTGACAATTGAGGTTAGGTGAGCTGGGAGGTCACTTGGAATGGCTGGAAAAACTGAGCCAACTGCCTCTGAAAGGTTGTCATCCTCTGTCTGAAACAGGGGATTCAAGTCTGGAACTATAGGGTCTTCTTTTCTTTTTTCTTCTGAAAAACCATATGATCTTGCCCAATCCTCTTCTTCACTACTCATGCTGAAGGGCGAATCAAGGAGGACATCCCCTTTGTCTATTGAGAACTCCCTCGAATTGGTTGTGGAACCTCTCAGAAAGGTATGCTCTGAATTAGGTAGAGAAAAAACAGAGTGTTCAAAGGGAGTAGGGAGAGGAGGAGGGGAGGATGACCTGGAGCTTTGAGAAAGGTATGCTTTGAGTTAGGTAGAGAAAAAACATAGTGTTCAAAGATCGAAACTCTCAAGATTTGAAAATCGAAGTTCTGAAGATTTGAAGACCGGAACCCTCAAGTTCTGAATAACTGAAGGCCGAAGCTCTTCAAACTCTAAAGCTGTGAAGATCAAAGTTTTTCAAGCCCTCAAGCCTTTTGTTTTGTTTCATAAATTCAAGTTCTCATGCTCTAAAGATTGAAAATCCCAAGCCCTCAAGTTCTGAAGACTTAAGCTCCCAAGTTCTCAAGCTCAAAAGACGGAAGCTTCCAAGCTCTAAAGAACTGAAGATTGAAGCTCTCAAGCTCTGAGGTTCTGAATGCCAAAGTTCTTAATCTTTGAAGCTCTGAAGAACTGAAAACCAAGACTCTCAAGTTTTGAAGAACTCAACACTGAAGCTCCCGAGCTTTAAAGATCTAAAGATCGAAGGCTTAGGAGGCTAAAACTCCCCTCCAAGTTCCTAAAGACTTAAGGCTGAAGCTCCAAGAAGATTTGGAAGACTTCAATTTCTTGTAACATTCGAGAGAAAGGCATCAAAGGAACGTGTACTTGAGATTCTACTCACTTATACTAAAAATCAATACAAATACAAAGTTCAAATTCAACGAATTAAATTTCTTCAAAATCTCGTTGAACAGATGTATTCATGATTATTGTTTTTGTATTTGGTGCAAGAAGGATATCTTTTTTGTTGAGGATACGAGTAATAAAGCTACCTCGTCGCATGCATCTCCCATTTGTGTTGGCTTGAACTCTCTTTGGTAGATTTACTACAGAATCCTATGCATTGGTTCTTCTACTAGAAAGTTCATGATGATTTGGGGACCATTTGCCTGGCTGAGTTTAAAGCTTTCAATGATTGATGTCTTGAATGTGCTGTTTGGCCTTGGAGAAAGAGATTCTTAGAGCCCTGTGAAAGTCTAAAAGCCCAAAGGGAATTAATGTTTTCTTATGGACTATGTTAAAGGATTGCCTTAGTTCTTCAGATATTTTGCAGAAGAAAATTCCCAGAAAATGCATCAAGCCTGCAATCTGTTGGGCCAATTTGCTTGAGATCTTAAATCTACATTGGGTCTTCTCCAATATTTTCAGAAGAGAACTATCTCAACAAGCTGCTTTCTTGGATTAATGGGGTGAAAGCAATTGTACCTAAATCATGGTTAGAGAGGAATCATGACAAGTCTCTTTTTTGGATTGATCGTTTTGAGTTAGCTCAGTTGAAGGCTTCTTCTTGGTGCTCCTTATATATTTACCTTTGGAATACTTTTGTTTCTTAGATTTATGTTGTTCCTTTATGGTTATTGTTAGAATATAATATTAAATGTGCCTTCACCCATCAACTTAAGCTTTTGGGTCAAAGGAGATTTAATGGTCTAGGAGGTGCTATATTCAAACCCCTGCAATGTTATTTTCTTCCCAATTAATATTGATTTTGTTGGGTCTTCTATATATTTCAAGCGTACAAGTGAGGAGAGTGTTAGAATATAATATCAAATTTGTCTTCACCCATCAACTTAAGCTTTTGGATCAACTGGTTTTTTAACCGTTATTTTATTGTCTTTTTATGTTTTCTTTTTACCTTTGGAGTTCGTATCTTAAAAAAAAGACACTAAAAGTGATTATTCAAGGATTATACCAAGAGTAACATGAATTTACCCCAATTTGCTCTAATCCGACTATATCCCCAATCAATTTGCGGAGTGTTATGTTTGCCAAATATCTTTCTAGTATTACAAATTTGCCTAATTTTGGGCTTTAATATTTTTCATGGAATTATTTTTATTATCTGTCTATGATCGTGAATGTAAATAATAGAAAGGTCAATATTGATAGAAGTTCTGGCTCGTAATAAAAAGTAATTTTTTCTTATTCATTTTCTTTTCTTTCTCCAGGACCTTCACACAAGTCAGTATTCAATGGCAAGATTCTGATTCAATGAGAGAAGAATTAGATGACTTACAGGTTCTTGAAACTACCCCTAAACTGTTATGTTGTATATGTGAACGAGGGCTGTAGGGTCAGGATATTTTCAATTTTGTGGGCTCGTTTGTGGGGTTGGAATGCAGGATTACTGGGAATTAGATTACGATGGGGTTTGCTAGGATGTAACCAGGATTACTAGGAATTAGATTACAGTGTTTGGAGTGCAGAGTTGGATTTGATGACGTACAGGTTCTTGAAACTACCCCTAAAATGTTATGTTGTATATGTGAACGAGGGCTGTAGGGTCAGGATATTTTCAATTTTGTGAGCCGTATTGTCTACAGTCTATTAGGGCCTGTTTGCGGAGTTGGAATACAGGATTACTGGGAATTCAAATTACGATGGGATTTGTTAGGATGTAATCAGGATTACTAGGAATCAGATTACGGTGTTTGGAGTGTAGGGTTGGATTTGCTGTGTTATTGATTGCTGTGTTTGGATTGCAAGGTCAGAATTGGGCTGGGTTTGATTATTTTTTTTAATTATTACTTTTACTATTTTTTAAAATCTATCTTCTACATCATACTATAAACCATAATTTCCTAAATTTTAAAGTACTTTCTAAATTAAAAAAATTATCACATATAAATCATAATTTCCTAAATTCTAAAGTACTTTCTAAATAAAAAAATTCACATATAAATCATAATTTCCTAAATTCTAAATTACTTTCTAAATAAAAAAATTATCACATACAAATCATAAATTCCTAAATTCTAAAGTATTTTCTAGATAAAAAAAACTCTCACATATAAATCACAGTTTCCTAAATTCTATCGCACTTTCTAAATAAAAAAAGTTAGTCACACACAAATCATAATTTCCTACATTTTTAAAGTACTTTCTAGATAAAAAAAATTATCACATACAAATCATAGTTTCCTACATTCTAAAGTACTTTCTAGATAAAAAATTATTACATATAAATCATAACTTATAAAAAATTCACATATAAATCATAATTTCGTAAATTTTAAGGTACTCTATAGATAAAAAAATTATGACATATAACATTATGTTTGTAAAATTTGTTATAAAACTGTTTAGAACTTTTTGATAATATTGTGTTTACGAAATTTGTTATAAAATTTTTCTAAGGTTATGTTTTTTATAATATTGTGTTTACAAAATTGGTTATAAAACTGTCTTCGAAGGTTCAAACAAAATTTTTTATAAAACTTTTTTCTAAGGTTGTGTTTTTTATAACATTGGTGTTTATAAAATTATATAAGATTGTTTAAGATCTTTTTCCTTATAAAAAACGTGTCAGTTCATAAAAAAATTATTTTCATTTTGGTAATGAAATTTGTTTTTTTTCACTTGGGAATCATATTAGGGACTACATATATATATATATATATATATATATATATTTTTTTTTTTCGAAATGACAAAATATATTTTTTAAATAGAAAAAGTCTAATTTTTTGCTTAACTAAACTGTGGTTACTTTGCTTTTTGCATAGAGAAAACCGTGATGATTTTGTTTTGCTCAAGTAAATTTTGGGTATAATGTTCTCTGCTTAAATGATAACCGTGATTTTTTTTTTTTTTTTTTTTTTTTTTTTTTTTAAAACAATAGAAAACAAGTACTTTCCATTAAGAAATTTTGATTTGGTTCTTGACTTAAAAATCAGTGCATCTTTTTAAAATGACCTTGAAAGAAGAGTAATCTTTTTTCCATGAACGATAAAACCTACATGTCATAAAATGAAAGAATGAAATGATAAATTTATAATGCAAGATAATTGTAAAAACATAAAAGAATGATAAAAAAAGATATTGCATACCTTAGCAAGGTTAAGTGCACTGGCACACTTTAACTTGATAAACCAACAAAAGAAGTGAAGTTGTAGAAGTGAGTCCACGGTAGGCCCATCACATGAAAAAGAAGAATAAAGAAGCCAGTACAAAAATAAAAGAAAGGAGCAGAATCTATGAAGCAGAGAGTGAGAATAAAAGAACATCTTTGATTACTTACCCTTGGAGTGTGGACCCCTTGGATAGTTTCAGTTTCGAAGAGGAAGAGATGGTGTGAAGGATTGTGAAGGGATGATTATATATAGACCTTGAGTTAATGGAACAATTAAAACCCAACCACCTTTCAAACAGTCCAGTTTAGAATAGTGTTTTAAAATAAATGGAAGTGGCATATCCATTAATCTACCCCAACCACCAGCTCAACCATGAAACATAATAATAATAATAAATTAATACATTTATGGATGAAAAGACAAATAAGTGAACAGTTTGGTTAGAATCAAACTAATGATCCAATTATTCATAGTCAAGTCAGAAACATAGGTTGGAAATAGTCAAAACAATGATAAAATGAAAACTCAGAATAGAGGTCTCAGGTTTGGAATTTTTGATTTGCTCAGAATTATAAAACATACAAAAGAATGAAAGAACTATGAACATAGTTAACATCACTGATCCGTCCCATCCATAATCACAACACAAACATTAGTATACACCATCAATTCTAATAAAATAAATCCAAAAAATAGAAGTGAGTTATAATCACACCAAAACATAATACATAAAATACAAAACACAAAAATTTGTAAAACTAAAGAGGCCTCAGGTAAAAAATTAGATGAATCGATAAATACATCATCAAACATGTTTTAGTTGCAAACGTACACATATTTAACACAAAAAGAGTATAATAATGGAAAGGCAGATTTATAAGTCTTTAATAAGTATTTAGGCAAAGAAAAAAAATGAAACATATATAATTAAAAACAATTAAAAAACAATTCTTCTTTCCCTGAAAGAAAACCTAGTTGTGACTAGTGACAAATCTGTGTAGGCAAAAATATCAACTAATTATATATTTGGAAAAAAGATTTCTCATCATTGGCCTAAAAAACGAGGACTAGTAAGAACAAATTCGAAAAATGCAAACCAGAACCAAGGAAAACAAATTCGAAAATATCAAAAAATCACGAAAGCAGATCCGATCTGAAACATGCAACAAAAAACCAAATTAGGAACAGATCCAACACATTCGAGGAAGGCGAAATAAGAACAAATCCAAAGAATGTAAACCAAAACTGAGAAGAACAGATTCAAAGTATAAAAAAATCATGAAAGCAGATCAGATCCGAAACATGCAACCCAAAACCAAATTAGGAACAAATCCAACACAGTTGAAGGAAGGCGAAATAAGAACAGAACATATCTGGAAAAACAAAACCAAAGTAAGAAAAGATCTGAAGCATGCAAACGAAGAAACAACAGATCCAAGACATTTTTTAAAAAAAGGACGAAATACAAACACATTTGAAGCATATGAAACAAACCAAAATCAGCTCTAATTAAAATGATCATCATCGGCCTTAAAGGTAAGCCACTAACCTTTTTGTGGGAAGGAGCCTTCCCCTACCAAACTTCCAATGTCAGAAGACCCCATCCTACCAAGCTCTTGACGACAGCAAGAGAAGTCACTTTTGGCCGTTGGAGCGGCAAGAGAGAGCTTCAACGTTCCCTTTGCGTTAGAGGTTCCATAGATTAGAGTTTTAGAGACAGAAAGAACGTGAGATCAGGGAGGAAGACGAAGATTAGAGGAGCATTGAAGGGGAAAATCAAAGCATTAATGGTTTCAAAGAGGAGAAGACCAAACGGGGAGAGAGAGAGATGAGTCTGTGAAACGGTGGGAAAAGCAAAATGAGATCAATGTTGGTGGGTAAAAATTGGGGGAAGTGAAACGGTGGAATGCGAAACCGGGGAAGTGAACGCATGCATTGGGAACCGGAGAAGTGAAACATGGGATTTGAATTGGTGGAAATGCAAAACCAGGGATAATGGGATGGATTACAAACCGGCCTTTAAACCAAACATGGGCTTTCAAGCCCAACCCATTCCAACCCATCTACCAAACGGCCTCTTAGGTTGCGTAGGTCTTCAAGTGATATCAAATCCTAATGGATTTCAAATGAATTTTGCCTTTTGTTATCTCATAGATTATAGAATAGAATGATTTACCTTATCATATTTTAAATCCTAATTAAATAAATCAAGATCAAAAACTTAATAAGTGATTTTTTTTTACTTTATTTTCCAAAAATCAAAGTTCAAAGACTAAATTATTAGAAATTTGAAAGTACAAGATTGTTTATACATCAAAGTTCAAGGACTAAATTGTTACTTTTATGAAAGTTCGTGGGCCAAAAGTGATATTTAACCAAAAAATTTGAAACCATTTCTTGGATTTCAAATCATATGATTTAAAATATCATTTCTTGAATTTTCTTGATTTCTAATGAATTATGAGATAATGCTTTGTTAGCTTAGCACTATAATATTAGTCATCCTTTTAACTTCTAACTTTCTTTGTTTTCTCTCTCCCTCTATTTTTTGCTATGCATTTTGCAACAGATCTTCTTAAGCACACGATGGGCCATTTTATTAAATCTGCATGTTGAGATGTTTCGTGTAAATAAGTATCCTCACTCTTAGATGTCTGCCAAATGAAGAGGATTGAATTCGTCCAGGGACTCAATTTTTATTTCTTGATTTGTCTTGAAGTTCTACAAAAGTTATATTGGTACCCCTAAAAAAAATCCGTTTCATCCTTCTAGACTTCCTTGACATGATATAGTGTAGAAGACATTCTTCAGATCCTCATTGTCTTTGCCGTGGAGTCACTGGAGTTGGATTTTGCACTTCTATATCCAGAGAGGCATGTGCTTTTACGTATTTTGCCTGTTCTTGTTGTATTAGCAACATCATCAGAGAAGGACAGCGAATCACTTTATAAGAGGGTGAAGATTAACAGACTCATTAACATCTTTAAGGTATTGCAGCCTAAAGAATGAATAATCAAATAATTGACCTTTTATTACTTATAAGACATTATATTTTGGCTATCATATATTTTTCATATCTTTCCAGAATGATCCGGTGATTCCAGCATTTCCAGATCTTCATCTTTCTCCTGCAGCAATCTTGAAAGAGTTGTCGATATACTTCCAAAAATTTTCTGCTCAAGCTCGTTTTCTTACTCTTCCAGCACCACATGAGCTTCCACCACGTGAAGCACAAGAATATCCTGTTCGGTTACTTTTTGGTGTTTACTCTCTCGACTGGGCATAAAAAGTCTGAAGCTTTGGTTTAAAGAAAAATGCATTAAAACTTTATCAAATTCCCGCAGTACATAAAATCTATACATACAAGATATGCATGCTCCTTTCTTACAATGTGATCAAATGCTTAAAATAATTTTACACCTTTCATTTTAGGATCACACTACATCATGTGTTGTTTTCTTATTGGTATTTTGTTTTTTTGTTTGCATCCCCATTTCTCAAGCAATTCCTATTTCCATTCCCCCCCGTTCTGAGGTTTAACCATGTGGTTGAGATCTCAGTATACATTTGAGTAAAAGCCTTGACAATAGTCTACATATCAAAGACATTACCTTATCATCAACCACATCGGAGCAATTCGGGCAGAGCATGATGATTTCACCATTCGATTTGCATCATCAATGAATCAGGTAATATCTTTGTCTTCAGCCCTCTCCTTTTCCTAAATGCAATAATTCTTCAAATAATACACGAGAAATTTTAACTTAGGAATTAACTTTTAAAGGAAAGGACATAAAAAAATAATTAAAAGATACAAATGACTAATCCAAATGCAACTATACTATATACAAATCTACAACAAGCATTTCCTTTAAAAACAAAAAGTTGCATTAAACCATAAAATATGAGATTTTGAAGGCATAAAAATCCTGAAAATCACTGAAAACGATGATTTGTACTATTGTTTCTTGTAAACCCTAAAAAGGAAATAGAAGGATCCATTGATCACTTGTGATGGGTTCTCATTCTCTATCAGGGAGTAGAGAGGATCATAATAGGACATTCTCTTTATAGCATGTCACAAATGATGAGAAAGTTTGCAAAGTGGCCTATGTACAAATAATGCTTCTGGGGTTCGACTGAAACTTTACTTGACCTTGAACATGCAGCTGCTGCTGTTGAAATCAACAGAGAATCCAGATATTGAGTGGTGCAAAGATGTTAAAGGAAACATGTATGACATGGTTGTTGAAGGTTTTCAACTCCTGAGCAGATGGACTGCACGTATTTGGGAACAATGTGCATGGAAGTTCTCTCGCCCATGCAAAGATGTTATTTCTTCGGAATCTCATGAAACTTCATCGTTCTCAGACTATGAAAAGGTTCTAAATTTTAATTTTTGCAATAACAGTTATATAGATGTCACTCTTTACTATTTGGCTTGTTTTTTCTTAAGAGGAAACAACACTTATCATTGATAAAATGAATAAAGACTAATGCTCAAATTACAAAGATACAAGAAAATAACATAAACTAAAACTAGAACTAGGGATCGGTAAGTACATCAGGCTATCTCAACTAGGTTGACACACCCATGACACCCTCATCACATCCCAAAACAAAATTATAGACCTTAGTTAGTCTGTAGATTATTTTATTTTATTTTCACCTAGATTGTTTGTATTTCAATCCTTATTTTCCTTTTCCTACCTTTTTATATTATTCTATTTCACTTGTCTTTCAAATTAGAGCCTGATTGGTCTAAATATTTTCTCATAATATCATGTCTTAGCAAGATTAGTATTCTTGGCTTTTAGTGTTGCTAAAATAATTTTGATATGTGTTCTATCCTAATCTTATTGTTTTTCTAACTTTTGACCTTTTGCTCAATATGATAATACCTTAACTAGTTGAGGTATGATGAGTTTGGCAATCCTAATGTCATTGTAACTCCATTATTTTTCCCTTCTCTCTCTCATATGCTTGTCTTTCTGGGGTGTTGGCTTTGTTTCTTCTAACATTATTTTAAAAACTAAATGGCTGCAAGGATAGGATAAGAGTTCAAGCTCATTCCATCAAACTGTAAATGGTAAAAGAAAAGGGAAATGGATAAATTAGGCCCGGTTTGATAACCTTTTTTTTAAAAAATGAAACGAAGTTTTTCATTGATATAATGAAAGAGACGAATGCTCAAAATAGAATGAAACAAGCGGTTAGGTGTCCAAATTTCCTGCAGAAAAACACAAACACTACAAGAGACACTTTAAACACCACCCAAAACAGGGGATATCAGCCTCCCAGTGTTCTAGTATTATATATCAACAGATTACACAAGAGTTCAACAATAACCAGCTACAATATCCTAAGAACAACGTAACAAAAGCAAGGAAAATAGCAAGAAACACACAAGAGCTAGTCGGCTATTTGAGAGAGCCGTCTCTCCTCCAAAATGAGCTCACACTCCCCAAAACGTTCCCCCTTCACACTGAAATCTAAAACCCTACAAAAACCCTTCAACTGGTCCCCACACTTACAATGGTCCTTAGCTGGTCCCCTCCTTACTTTCTGCTTGTCGAATTCCCTTCTTACCCTTCTTCTTGTCATATACTTTTATAATGGAGGTCTCACATTACCTCTGCTCTGGAAATTCACCTTGTTCTCAAGGTGAGCATCCGGGAATTGATTCCTGATAAGTTCCACTTCCACCAGTTTCCACGTTGCTTCATTGGCTTGTTGGTTAGCCCATTGGACCAACCATTCCTGGCGTCCTTCCGCTGCATTCCAGTGCACTCCCAGAATGTGCTCAAGTTTTGTTGACCATTTAAACTCATCAAACAACATGGGAGGATCCACTTGGACTACAACCTCAATCCCCACTGTCTTTTTCAATTGGGATACATTGAAAACATCAGGAAAGGCTACTGTAGTCGGAAGACCAACGAGTATGCCACTGAACCTATCCTATGCTACTGAACCTATCCGTTCCACCACAGTATAAGGACTGAAAGACCTTGGGGATAGCTTCTCACCTCTTTTCTTGGCTACTGTTTTCCGTCGGTAAGGCCTCACTTTGAAAAAAAACTAAGTCCCCCACAGGCAGTGTTTTCAAAGTGCAAGGCACACCTCAAGGCGACACATCCCTTGATCGCCTCAAGGCGAGAGGCGACAAAAAGGCGACGCCCGAGCAAAGCAAGGCGCAATTAATAAATAAATAAATATATAATATATAATATATGTAGAAGAAGAACATAAGTTTATATACAAATGTCAAAGCCTCAAAGATTAATAATAGTAATCTAATAAATAAAAATGAACAAAATTCTAAAAGTAAAAGTTCAAGACATGATCATCAAACGTCAAATTCAACATCATTCCCATCTAAATCTAAGGTTTCATCCATTGCTCCCCCTTGGCCATTGTCTTCCTCAATGTCTAATTCCTCTTCATTGTCGTCTTCATCTTCATCATTAAACACTTGTATAGTTGGTGTTTGCTTTTGAACTTTAAAAGTGGAGGTAGAGGTAGAGGCAACTGACTTTCCTTTTGATCTAGTGTACGTGATGGGTTCTGTAACGCCACTAGCACGAGCTACATCTCCCCATGTGAGGTCGTCCTCATAAAAAACTAGCTCATTGTCAACTTCAGCTTCATTATTATCTTCATCTAATGTTCCGACCAACCATTCATTACTCTCGTCTATGTGATCTAAGGAGATTGGATCAAGTTGATCCTTTAAATCAAAGCGCTCTTTAAGTGCTTGATTATTCTTTATATAAACGAGATTATTTAAGCGCTTCTGTTCCAACCTGTTTCTCTTTTTTGTATGAGTCTACAAATTATTAACCAATATGGAATTAAAAGGTTGTTTTAAATTTTAAACTAATAATGTAGAAAACAATATGATCACTTACATGTTCAAAAACACTCCAATTGCGCTCACACCCAGAAGCGCTACACGTCAGATTAAGGACTCTCATAGCTAACTTTTGCAAAACTGGAGTACTACCACCATAAAGAGCCCATCATGATGCTGTTCACACGTTTGACGTGATTTAGAAGAAATAACATACTTATATACACATACACTATTAATGCAGTAGGGAATGTGAGTCCTTACTTGGCGTCTTAACTTTTCTTGTGTTGATTGTTAAGTCAATGCCAAACATGTCTTTAGCTTCAGAATATAACTCTAATTCCACCGTGCATCGATTTTGATCACTAGTAGATGGTATTAATCTTTGTACAACTTTAAGAAGACTACTCATGACTTCAACATCTTGAGTAATTCTGTCCTTGTGGTCATAGAAAAGTAATGGATTCAAATAATAGCCTGTAGCATGTAATGGTCGATGAAGTTAACAGTCCCATCTTCTATCAATGATTTTCCAAATTGGTTTGTGCTTCATCTCATTATCATTAAACCCACTCTTAATGACCTCTTTTGCCCTATCCATCGCCTCATAGATATATCCCATTGCAGGTTTATCACCATCAACAAGTCTAAGTACTCGAACTAATGGTCTGGATGCCTTTAAAGTGTAGACCATTGAGTTCCAAAAGGATGGCATCAAAATGGTGTTGGCTGCTCTTTTTCCCTTTAGATCTTTTGCCCATTTGGAAGTCGTCCATTTCTCAGAAATAAACATCTTTCTCAAGTTTGCTTTATTCCTATGTATACTTGCGAGGGTCAAAAATGATGTTGCAAAACGTGTAACCACTGGTCTCACCAATTCATGTTGATTGGTGAACTCCCTCATCATGTTAAGTACGTATAAATGATTATAAATAAAACCACTTAGTGCTACAACCCTTTGAAGGCACCTTTTGATCTGATCGATCATTCCAATGTCCTCTAATATCAAATCTAAACAGCAGGCAACACATGGTGTCCAATATAAATGTGGCCGCTTAGCTTCCAAATATTTGCTAGCTAGGTCATAGTTCGAGGCATTATCAGTCACAACTTGGACAATATTCTCTTCTCCTATCTTTTCCACCATGCTATGCAAGAGTTCAAATACTTTTTCTCCAGTTTTGATGCATGAAGATGCATCAATCGATTCAAAAAACAATGTCCCCGTAGCAGAATGCACTAAAAAATTTATCAAGGTTCTATCTCTTCTATCAGTCCACCCATTAGACATCAAAGAACAACCATTTTTTTTCCATTCAACCTCATGGTTGCTCATTAAATTTTTTGTATGGTCTACTTCCTTTTTTAAGCATGTCACTCTAGCCTCATGATAAGAAGGAGGTATCAACCCAGGTCCAAATTGTCCTATGGCTTCAATCATTACCTAAAAACTTTTCAACCGAATTGTATTCAAGGGAATACCTGCTTGATAAATCCAATGCATGATAAATTGAACTGTAGCATCTCTCCCTTCTTTGTTGTATTTTTCGGTGATGGTTGATTGCTTCAGCTTCTTTAATCTATTCCGCTCATCAACTACCTTGGCTGGATTTGGATATATAAATTTCTCCTTTGCTCCTTTAATTCGTGGTGGATATGCTTGCGGTTGTGATTGTGATTGAATTACTCGTTTTTTAGATGTTCCGGTACTTGATCCACATCCACCAACTTCCATCTCATCCTCCATCTCATCTCCATCAATTATATTCAAATCATAAGCACCACCATAGTTGGGGAGGGCATTGCATTCCTCCCTCGTTGCTTTTGACTTCATTTGATACTCTTTCAATTCCTCTCTTACATTTGTAGGGCACTTCAAGCATGCTTTTACATTTCGGTTTCCACGCACTAGGTGTTGTGTTGCCCGACAAATGCCACCCTTTGTGATTTTTCCACAAAACATACATTTACATATGTTCATATCTTTTTCGTTTTTTAAGATGACATATTGCTAACCGGGATGTTTCTGTTTTTGCTCTCCTTCTCCCATCCTATTATAAAAAACATAAAATGAAAAAATGGGAAAAAAAAACATGTTGGAAAAAAAAGTATATTGAAAAAAACAGCATTCTGAAAGTCTGGAAAAAAAAAAATAGTATACTGAAAAAACAAAAATGAAAAAATCAGAAAAAAACAAGTTGGAAAAAAATAGTATATTGAAAAAAACAGCATACTGAAAGTCTGGAAAAAAAAATAGTATACTGAAAAAACAAAAATGAAAAAAATCAGAAAAAAAAAAGTTGGAAAAAATTAGTATTTTGAAAAAAACAGCATACTGAAAGTCTGGAAAAAAATAGTATACTGAAAAAAAACGAAAATAAAAAAAATCAGAAAAAACAGCATACAGAAAGTTGTATATGAAAAACATAAAAGAAAAAAAAGAGAAAACAGAAGAAAAAGCATACGAAAAGTCCAAAACTGAAAAAACAAGTCTGGAAAAAAAAATACAGAAAAAACCGAAAATGAAAAAATCGGATAAAACCAAGTTGAAAAAGAAAAGAAAGTTGAATATGAAAAAATATTAGTGTCGAACAGTGTTTTCAAAGCGCAAGGTGCACTGTAAGGCGACAAGCTCTTTAATCGCCTCAAGGCAAGAGGCAACCAAAAAGCATTGCCCGACTGAAGCAAGGCGCACTTAAAAAAATTAATAAATAAATATTATTTTTACAATTATTGATAAAAGAATATACATAGATTTTTAAAATGTTAAAATATTAAAATATTAACAAAATTATTAAGAACTAAAATAAAAATTAACTAAAACAATATGAGAGAGAAATATATATTTGGAAAAAGAAATAGAAATAGAAATGATTTAAATAGTTAAAAATTAGTTCTTTGAGTAACGGGGTAGAAATTTTGCGATTTGGCAGTTTGGTTGGCATGCAGCCAACATTACTTTAATGCTAGCAGCCAACCCTTCATTTCTCTTCAAGGAAATATAAAAAATAAAAAACATTTCTTCTTTCCTTCTGATTTTTGACCTCTCTTCTTCTTCCTTTGCTTCATTTTTGAAAAGCAACCGATGGATGGCCCGATGGGTAAACAAAAAGATGACTTCTTCAACTTTTTTCTACTACTTGTGCTATTCTTTTTCTTCATTTCTCCTTCCTTCGGTTTTTCTTGGCTTCTTGTTTAAATCTTGATTCTTGATATTAAAGAAGAAAGTTTGAAGAAAGCAGAAAACTAGAAAACTTGAAGATCATTTAAAAAAAAAAAAGCGAGCGCCTGTGTTACCTTGAACATGTTCAAGGCGACAAAAAGGCGCAAAAGGCGAGGGCCCCATTGAAGGTGCTTGCCCGAGGTACTTGCAAGCCGGTATGGCTTCCCATCGCCTCGCCTCTCGCCTAAGGCGAGCGCCTGGCTGCACCTCAACAACATGGGTGTCGAAAATGAAAAAAATCGGAAAAAACAAAGTCTACAAACTAACCTTTTTTTTATTGCTTTTTCTACCCTTCAAATTTGTGGCGGCTGAAGAATTTGGATGGGAAAAGTTGTAGAAAATGTTTCCCTTTTTTTTGGAAGAATCTCAGAATTTTAGGAGAAGGAGAATTCCAAACTTGGAAGATGAAAAAACCAGCCCAAAAGTGGAGAATAGGAAGAGACATTCACGTTTTTCTATATTGATTTTTGCTTTTTTATGTGTAGGTGGCTGTGTAATTTAATATTAGGTTGCATGGAGGGCCTCTTTTTACATAGGCTTACATTTCTATTTAAAAAAAATAAAAGGGAAACGAAAGGACATTCACCCCGCGCACACCTTGGCCAAGGCACAAGGTGTGGCCAGGCGCTGCAAGGCGAGCGCCTTCTTCAACCTGCACGCCTCAGTGACAAAAGAGGCGCAGAGGGCTCCGGTTGTCTCGCCTCTCGCCTCAGGCGCGCGCCCGGAGTCGCCTCAATAGCACTGCCCACAGCAAACTCAACTTCTCATTGTTTCTTGTTAGCAAATTTACACATTCGATTCTGAGCTAGTCCGAGTTGATCTTTTAATTTCAGCAAGGCCCAAGTCTCTCTCTAATGTGCTGAGTTGTTTTCCTATCCCTATAAGTGATAATTGGCCGTGCTTTTCTACCATACACTATGGTGAACGAAGCCGTGTTAATTGAGATATGGTAATTCATATCATACCAAAATTCGGCTCAGTGTAACCATTGACCCCATTTCTTTGGTTCGTTGCAAAAGTACCTCAAATAAGTCTCCAAGCACTTGTTCACAATTTCTCTCATCCCATTCGTCTGAGGATGGAAGGTCGTACTCTTCCTCAATTTCGTTTCTTGAATTGCACATAGTTCACTCCAAAAGTGACAAAAATCTTGTCATGGTCAGTATCGAAGGCAACGGCAACTTGCTTTGCTGAAAAATGGTGGCTCAAGGTAATAAAGTGGCTGTATATACTCAAGCGATTGACGACCATAATTACATCCTTCCCTTTGGATATTGACAAGCCTTCTACAAAATCCATAGATACATCTTCCTAAATACAATCCGGAATTGGCAGCGCTTGCAAGAAACGAGTCGGTGATAGAGCCTCATTCTTGTTCTCTTGACACACGAAACATTTCGCAACATATTCATCCTTCTTCATTCCTGTGCGGAAGATTTCCCCAATCATTCGCTTATATGTTCTCAAAAATCCGGAATGTCCTCATGACCGAATCATGAAATGTCTAACTCCAAGTCTTTCTCCACCTCTTGTTGGATTATCTCCACATCCAGTATGGAATATGTGTTGATCGTGTTCAACTCCATGATAAGTGGTGTATTCTCCTCGGATGAGGGAGGTATCCTTGGCGGGGTGTCCGCTACTTTATTTTGAAGTCCCGAGTGGTAGAGTATCTCAAAATCATACCTGAGGAGCTTGGTTAGTAATTTTTGATAATATGGTCAGACTTCCCATTGTTCGAACAAGTTCAATGCTCTTTGATCAGAGATCACCATGATTGGTGTTCCAACAAGTAATGTCTACATTTTTGGACCGCTAAAACCACCGCCATCAGCTCTCTTTCGTAAACCGATTTAGCTTGAGCTCTTGCTGAGAGAGTCTAATTGAAATAAGCAATTGGGCGATGGTTTTATGTAAAAACAATCCTCAAATCGGTCCCTGATGCATTTGTTTCAATAATAAATGGTAAGTCGAAATCAAGTAAAGCTAACACTGGAAGCGAGGTCATAACCTTTTTAAGATTTTTAAGATACTTGAAGGTCTGCCCTACTTCCTCATACCACTAAAACACATCTGTGTAACAAAACGATGCAAAGGTTGTGTAATAATTCCATAATTCCTCACGAATCACCAATAATATCCAGTTAATCCCAGGAATCCCATAAGCTCTCTTTGATTCTTGGGCTAAAATGGCTTTAATTTTCTCCTCCTTCACTTTAACACCATCGGGTGAAATCCACCGAGATATTGTATTCTAGTCTGTTTGAATATACTTTCTTGCAGTTTGCAAATAATTGTCTTTCATCACATTAAGTACCATACCCAAGCGTTTCAGGTGTGTGTCCCAGTTTGAGCGGTGCATTAAGATTTCGTCAAAAGATACCAACACACATCTTCTCAAGAAAGGGCGAAATATGTGATTCATCAAGGATTGGAATGTCGCCAGTGCATTGGCAGCCTAAATGGCATCACGAAAGACTCATAGTGGCCTTCATGAGTTCTAAAAGCCATTTTAGGGACCTCTTCTTCCTTCATTCTGATCTGATGATACTCGGTCTCAAGTCGAGCTTCGAATAAATTGTGGATCCATGTGGCTCATCTAATAATTCCTCTATTACCGGCATTGGGATTTTTTTTGGAACAATTGCACTATTCAATCTTTTGTAATCCACTCAAAACCTCTACCATCTTCTACTGCATCCTAAGAAGCATGGACTCTCACAAAATGGCCAAGTGTTTGTGTCAGACACCGATGCACCCTAGACACGTGTCCAACACGCCAGCTGACGTGTCGATTATTTTATCATTAAATTTTGTATCTCCAACACGGCCGAGCATGGCGAGACTTGGCTTGACACGGCTTCAGACACCTCTACGACACGAAAAACGACCTTTTTTTCTCTTGTTTGGCTTCTTCGACATCTTCTTCAAGAAGAAAGGCAGAGAAAAAAATAAAAATAAGAAGAGTGAGAACTAGACGGGCAAAAAGCATACGAAAAAGGACTGTATTTCTAGAAGCATTAAATGAGCAAGCAAACTGGCATTGCATGCTGCAAATCTGGCAGCCGAGTGGCAGTATTCTTCCTCTAATTGATGATACTTGCTTGGCTAATTTTTAACATATCTAAAAATATTGTTTCTTTTTTTTTTTTTTTAAAAAAAAAATTAAATTGTTTTGTTAATATTTTTATTTATAAAAAATTCAAGATTTTATTTTTTTTATTTAAAATTGTAATGGCTATATATAGTTTTTTTTTAAAATTATTCTATTTATTCTGTTTTTTTCCCTTTTTCTTAAATCTATTTCTGCTTTTATTTTTATCTTTCTCTTCTGTTTTTTTTTTCCTTTTCTTAAATATATTTTTGTTTCTATTTGTTATGACTTATGATGTTGGACCGTTGATCATCTTATCTATTATATTTTTCATGAATTGTATGGTTGTTATTTTTGATGTTTTTAAAAGTAATATTTCACAATATGTTTATATGCCCAGCATATATTTATATTTGAAAAAAATATATATAAAATGTCCTCAATGTATCATGTCCTACGTTTTTCTAAAATTGGCATGTTGTCGTGTCGGTATCGTATTGTATTCGTGTTGCATGTCAGTTTCTGTGCTTTTTAGACTGCATCTTCCTCTTTGCCATCTTCTACTGCATCTTCTTCTTTGCCATCTTCTTCAATTTTTCCCTCATCTTCTTCGATTTCTTCTTCTCCTTCGATTTCTTTTGGGTTCGATTCAAAATTTCCACCCATGCTCCAATTCCTAGCATGTGCTGTGATTCAGGTGAGTCAAAAGCTGAACTATTATTTTTTTAATCAGATTGATCCAATTCGTTACATTTCCTATGATTCAAAACTCGACGGAGGATACATGTTATTTCCGAGTCAAAAATATGGTCTGAGTCGTTTTGCTTGCATTTCATTTTGATCGTACGAGTTTAACATTACTGGTTTGAGCCTTAATCACTTTATTATATTGTTTCATTTCCTTTCCCCCCCCCAAAAAAAAAAAAAAAAAGACAGCCTGTCCATGTCCTCTGATTTTTCTTTTGACTAGTTGACTTGCTTGTTCTTTGATGTTTTTTCTAGGTGGTGAGACATAATTATAGTGCAGAGGAAAGGAAAGCTCTTGTTGAGCTGGTTAGCTATATAAAGAGCGTTGGGTCAATGATGCAGCAGTGTGATACTCTGGTAGCTGATGCTTTGTGGGAAACAGTACATGCTGAGGTTCAAGATTTTGTTCAAAACACATTGGCCACCATGTTACGAACTACCTTCCGGAAGAAGAAAGAAATTTCAAGGTGGAGAGTATTTCTGATTTCCTTGGTTTTAAACAAAATTCTGTTCCATAATGTTTTTTTTCTTTCTTTTTGTTTTAAAAAACTAAGTTAATCTATTTATTTTAAATTTTTGGTTGATTAAGAGTTGGTGAAAATTTTCTATTCTGCTTTAAAAATTTAAACAGAATCTTCATGAGAAAACATATTTGCTGGTAGGAATAATGACGACCTTCCCCTTAGTTGGGTTTGTGTGGAAGGAAAGTGATGTAAATATTATTCTCTTCACCAATGATGAGGGCAGGATTATAATTCATGACATGAAAGTGCAGGGGTTAGATAAAAATTTTTGTGTGATTCCAGCAGTTGAGTGATCTTGTGCCAAGGTGGAAAAGGTGGCATGATGATTCTGCTCTATGGAAGTTTGGTTTTCTGTTTTTTCTGTTTTTTTTTTTTGGAACGAGACTCTTCATTAATAAAATGAAATGGGACTACTGCTCAAAGTACAAGAGAGATACAAAGAGCAAAAAGCATATAGGTCTATGGATCGGGAGGTACACTCGGGCATCTCAACTAGGTTGACACCCCCTTAATGCTCTCATCATATCCAAACAGATCAAATTCAACATATTTAAGACCAAGGCTAAAACGCAGCCTGTACAAAGGAGTAACAAAAATGTAAGTACAACAACAATTAGGTCAAAACACGAAAAACAAAGCAGCCAAAAACAACTAATGCTATGCTGAAAAAATAAAATCGCGCCAAATTAAACAAAAATCTTTAATGGAGTAATCTTCGAAAAACTTGGAAAGGATGCACCATGAAAAGGCACTCTGATTGAGCCAAGCTATCTCGAAACTGACCAAGGGAAAGCTATGTCATGAAATACTCTTAATTTCTCTCTAACCCAAATTCTGCTACCATGGCTTCCACTGTGGAGAAAGGCTGTGAGAAGGAAGTTCCAATTTCTTTACTGGTGCGCAATTAACAACCCCTTCGGCATTATCCAAATTGTGATATTAAATCTCCTTTTAGTACCAAAAATTTAATTTTGATCCACAATGTTAAAAATGCATTTCTTCATGGTGATCTTCAAGAAGAGGTGTATATGGAGCAACTACTAGGGTTTGTTGCTCAGGGGAAGAATGGAACGGTGTGTTTCCTTTGTAAATCCTTCTATGGATTAAAGCAGAGCCCACGAGCTTGGTTTGGTAAATTTAGTCAGGTGATTGAAAGCTTTGGAATGCGGAAGAGTAGGTCAGATCATTCAGTCTTTTTTAAGAGATCTGAGGGTGGTGTCATCTTATTAGTTGTATATGTGGATGATATTGTGACTACTGGTGATGATGCTTCAGGTATCCAGTCTTTAAAGACCTTTCTTTATAGTCAATTCTATACAAAAGATTTGGGCATGTTAAAATACTTCTTAGGAATTGAGGTAATAAGAAGCAAGAAAGGAATTCTATTATTACAGAGAAAATATGTACTTGACTTGTTGACTGAAATAGGAAAGCTAGGGGTTAAGCCATGTAGTACCCTAATGATGCCTAACTTACAGCTCACAAAATATGGAGAATTGCTAAAAGATCCTGAAAGATATAGGAGGTTAGTGGGAAAACTTAATTACCTTACAGTGACTCGACCCGACATAGCCTATTCAGTAAGTATTATGAGTCAGTACATGTCATGCCCTACAGATGATCATTGGGTTGCATTGGAACAAATTCTTTGTTATTTGAAGGCTGCTCTTAGGCGTGGTTTGTTATATAAGGATTATGGTCATACTAATATTGAATGTTTCTCAGACGCTGATTGGGCAGGATCTAAAGAAGACAAAAGATCAACCTCAGGGTATTGTATTTTTGTTGGTGGTAATTTGATTTCTTGGAAGAGTAAGAAGAAAAATGTGGTGTCACGTTCAAGTGCAAAATCAGAATATAGAGCAATGGCACAGTCTGTGTGTGAATTGATTTGGATATATCAACTTCTTGTTGAGTTGAGATTTGAAATCACCACACCGACAAAGTTGTGGTGTGATAATCAGGCGGCACTTCATATTGCGTCTAATCCAGTATTTCATGAAAGGACTAAACATATTGATGTTGATTGCCATTTTGTACGTGAGAAAATTCAACAAGGGTTGGTATCTACAGGATATGTGAAGACTGGAGAACAATTAGGAGATATCTTCACGAAAGCATTAGATGGAAGACGTATAGATTATCTATATAACAAGTTGGGCATGATTAACATATATGCTCCAACTTGAGGGGGAGTGTTATAATTCTATAATTAGGATTTTCCATTCTTGTAAATATTTTATGATATTTTCCTTTTCTATGCTTTGTACACTTGTATATATTCATATCTTTGGTGAATGAATAGAGCATTCTGATTCTTTCTCAAACCTAAGAGTTTCACAAGCATCATTTATTGTTACTCTTATTTATTGATTGTTCCATGATCATATTCAGATAAGTACTTATAGGAATGGAAGATTGTTGCATGATTTGGTCTGCTTTATTAAGTAGTGTTCCTTTGTTTTATGTTCTCAACTTTTTTCCTATATTATTTTTCCATTGTTTCAAGGTTCCAATACTGGATATGAGTTTATGATTTATTTGGGTAGGGTGGGGAGGTTTGAAAGAACCGACTTACAAAGGGTTGTTCTTCCTCCTCTTGAGATGTTATATCTTCTCCATTTGTCAAGAGTTCCTTGAAGTTTATCAATAACAGGCTGCTAGAAATCAATCTTTTTCGGATAACCTCCCAAAGGAAGTCCTAAATAGAGAAGGGGAAGTTGCTTTGCTTTACAATTGAACTTTTCTGCCCACTTATCCAGCATGTCTTGGTCAATGTTTATACCACAAAGGGATGATTTCTCCCAATTAATTTTCTATCCAGAACACCATTCAAAAAGGTCAAGAGTAACTCGAAGAGATTCTAACATATCATCATCATATTTGCAAAAAATAAGGGTGTCATCGGCAAATTGCAAAATTGAAACGTGGACTTGATCTTTCCCAACCAAAAAGCCTTCAAAACGATCTTTCTCATGTAACCAGTTGATTAAAGCATTTAAGACTTCTCCTACAAGGATGAAGAGGAAAGGAGAAAGGGGGTCTCCTTGCCTAATTCCTCTAGATGCCACTATCCTTCCACGAGGCTTTCCATTGATAAAGATAGAGAATTTTGGATTGGTGATGCACCCCAAAATCCAAGATATCCATTTTGAGCTGAAATTCTTTCCAATTAGGACTTTTTCAAGGAATGACCAGTCCATTCTATCAAATGCTTTCTCCAAATCAAGCTTTAGGAGCCATCCTTTCTTCCCTTTCGATCTATAGTCCTTGACTCCTTCATTTGCAATTAGGATGGGGTCTAGGATCTGTCTTCCTTCGATAAACGCACTTTGAGTGGGGGCGATTATGTTTGGCATGATTCTTTTTAGCCTCTCCGCTAGGACCTTTGCTATTATCTTGTACAAGAGGGTAGTGAGACTAATTGGTCTGAAGTCTTTGACTTTCATTGCATCAGTCTTTTGTGGAATTAAACAAAAAAAGTTCTCTTTAATACATGAATTGAGCTTACTGTTGCTGTAGAAATCATCAAACATTTTATAAGATTGTCTTTCAGAAGATGACAAAAATGGATGAAGAAATCTGGCGTGAAGCCATCTGGCCCTGGTGCCTTATTCCTTCCTAACCCTTTCACTGCTAGCTTGATTTCTAGAGTAGAAAAACTTACAACCAGCTGCTCATTTTGACTTATTGAGACTCTTGACCAGTCAAGGTTGATAGGAATGACTCGAGGATCATTATCTTTTGAGTATACAAATGAGTAGAAGGCCAAAATAGTATCTTCAACATCCCCGGTGGATTTGGTTAGAATATCTTGATCATTAAGCAATTCTGCAATCAAGTTTTTTCTCTTTCTGGCTGATAGGAATTTGTGGAAGAAAGAAGTGTTCTCATCCTTTTCTTTTAACCATTTTATCTTGCATTTTTGAATGAGGCTTCTTTCTTCTAATTGGTAAAAGGCTAGGAGATCTGCCTTAAAGGAAAAGGCTGCATCTTCATCACTGACTTGAGAGAATACTCCCACTATGAGAGAGTCTTTTCTATGAATTTCTATTAGTAAGCTGTCCTCTTTCATCTTCTTCTCTTTTTCATAGTCATGAAACCATTTCTTTAGGACTGATTTTGTTTCTCTTAAGTTGGTGGAGAGAGTAAAACCTGCCCATTTATGTTTTTTCTTCATTTTCAGAGATTTTTCAATCAATTTACAGCAATCTTTGTTGCTCAGCCAGCTGTTACAAAACCAAAATGGTGAGGGCCCCCATTCAAAAGCTCTTGCTTCTAAGGTAAGAGGAAAGTGATCTGACATGGTTCTAGCTTGTCTTGTAACCCTTGAGTTATCGAAAACTTCTTCCCATGTGTTTGATACAAGAAAACGATGAGAGATCTTGAAGCACCATTACCTTCCCTTGACCAAGTGAATTGTCCATTTAAGAGTGGAAGTTCCAGCAGGTTGTTTAATTTGATGAACTTATTGAAGTTATTCATGTCTTTCGTTGCTCTACCAGCTGGAAATCTCTCATGCCTCCTTTGAATGCGGTTGAAATCTCCCCTAATACACCATGGATCATCAAATTTTTCTGCCAGAGAGGATAATTCTGCCCAAAATCTTCTCCTTTCTCGGTAATCACAAGGACCATATACATTTGTTATCCAACAGATCTTTTTGTTTAACGTTTGACATTTGATTGAAAGGGAGAAATCATCTTTTGAGCTGTCGGTGACTAGAATTTTTCTCTCATCCCACATTGAGAGTATGCCTTCCGATTTTCCTTTAGCTTCCACCAAGACCCATCCTACCTCTTTTGAGCTCCAAAGGCTTTTGATAAATGAGCCCTCAATTCTGTCTTTTTTTGTCTCTTGGATAAGGACAATATCCGGATTGACTTTTTTCATAAATCTTTTTAGAAGCAATCTTTTTGATGAATCCTCTAAACCTCTTGTGTTCCAAGTAACTATCTTCATTAAGACTCACCGAGGATTCTTCAACACTTTTCCTTTTGATCAAGCTAAAATGAAATCACACTCTTTTATGATGGAGTGTAGACTCTGTGGTACATCTGACAAATTTAGAGGGGGGTTGGGAAAATGCTTTCACTAACCTGAGAATGTTCATCGGGGAGGAGGAAGAGCCGACTTAGGGAGAAGTCCATGCCTTCTTGATTGTCATCAAGTTCTTTTTTATCTTCATCATCATTAACATCTAGCTCCTCGCTGCTCACGCTAGCTAACAAGTCATCACCTGAGTCTTGGGAGAATGGAGAGGGGAAAATAAACTTGTTACGGCTGGGAAATTGGCTATCTGCAGAGATGTTATCACTTCGGGTGCAATGTAGAGAAGGTTGGATAGGACTTTCCCTTCCAGGCCTCAAAGTTTAAGGATTGGCTTGTAGGTTAGCACAACTTACTTCAAGAATATACGGGTTGGAGATGGCTGACCAGGGGTTTTGAAAGGATGTTTGCTTTTTGATGAAGTGTCTGGGAAAAGGTCTCAGCCCAAATGAATTCGATTTTGCAGAAATGTGATGCTTGAGTGTCTTAATCCTTTTCACCTTTTGGATCCGTCTGTGGGAGGAAGGAATGGAGACCAAGGCCTTCGGCTTCTTTGTGATAAAGTCTTGAGTAACAGACTTCTCAAGTTTGGTTGAAGACGAACCGGGATTCTGATTAGGAAGGGTCGGACTGGGTTTTCCCAAGTCAATTTTGGGGCCTTTGTGAGAAGAATTTGAAGGGTCATGACCCTTTGTTTTACTTTCAATCAGTAGATCAATCTTGGCGCCTTTTTGAGGGGAAGTTAAAGGGTCACGTCCCTCTATAATTTTTTCTTTAAATAATTCTTTGTCCTCTGCAGACGGTGCTGAAGGTGGCTGCTCGGGAAGATCAAAAGGCAGAGGCGTGACTCGTGAGGCATGAATGGGGGGCGGCTCAGATTTCGAACGGCCTCTTAACTTCTTGGCCTTGGATTCAATCTCTCTCATCTTGCTTTCTTTATTATCCACGAAGACTCCTGGACTTCTAGAGAACTTAATGTTGCAATTAGAAGGAAGTAGGAAGTTGAATTTTGAATTTAATGGGTCACAATAAAAGCCTTCATCACATTAATCTGGATTAAATCAATAGGATTTGTAAAGTCAGATTCAAATAAGTCATCACTGACCTTACTAGGAGGGCTGGATGATGTGATATCTCCAAAATTCAAGTAAATTGATCCTCTTTTTTCATTTGATATTTCAATTGTTGTTGGGATAAAACCACAAATATTTGGCCTCTGTAACATTAATCAAATTAAGTGTCTCCATAGCTATGCTTTCTAATCCCCCAAAGTATTTCCCAATGGCCTCGAAGGTCTGTTTGCACCAATAATCTAGGGGTAAGTTCTTGATAGAGATCCAACCCCCATAACCCTTGACATGAGCTGGTCTACCATGGGAGGAGTTGTTCCATCTTTCAAATTTCAGATGGAATGAGCCAAATTTCTGCCACTTGCGTGAGAGTTTATCTAGTTCATCCAATGAGTCTCGGTCCATTGTTACCAGGGCATTTTTTGCAAATAGAGGATTGATAATAACATTAGATTGAAAGTGGTCTTTGAGTGCCTTACAAATATGAAGTCAATTATTGAATTCAAAAAGACGTGAGACAATCCAAAGGTCAGAGAAATCAGGTTGGAGCACATCAGCTTGCTTGATCACCCATTGATGCTGCCTATTCTGTTTTTTGACCACCGAAACAGGGGAGACAGGGGAATTCTGGTTCCTTGGGGAAGTTTGTGGCTGAAGAGGGGAGCTCAGTGCTGGCTTGTATACAACTGGGGGGGGGGGATGAGGAATTCTTGAGGCAGCCACTGACCATGTCATTGAGTTCTTGCCAGCCTGAGATGCCATCCCCAAAAGGGATGTGAATGTTTTTCCTTCCACCTGATGATGGCCAGATTGCACATTCTATGAACCAGCCCCTGCTTTCCCGGAATTTGGAGAGGCGCATGACACACTGATCAACCCTTTCTTTAAGGAGAAAAAATTCAAAAGATGAGCCATACAGTAATCTCTTTAGGTTACCCTCTAGCCATTGCACCATTAGTGGAGAAAAGAGAACTTTTTGTCCTTTTTTCAGGTCTTCTATGAAAAATCCATTGCTCACTTTCCACATACAGAAGAAATGGACACCTATTTTGCAACTCTTCACCTCCTTGGATTCTGGGGCTGACTGAAGGACTAAGATACCAGCGTGGTTTGGTATGGCAAGGCCAAGGCTGGAGAGCAGGGCTGAAACAGGGGAGGACAGGAGGTCAGGGGAAGGGAGGGGGTCCCTTTCATTTTATGTTAAAATAATAAAAAGAGACTCTTTATCTGTTCTAAGGTTTTTTTTCTCCCTGTTCTAGGGTTTTCCATGTAAACTTAGTGTTCTCTATTTTCTATCTTTTAACAAATAATGATAATAATAATAACTTATTAATTTGCTTAGAACACTTCTGGGTAAATTCAAATTGACGTTATCAGTTCTTCATAACTTCTGCATTTGACTGTCTTTCAGGATTCTTTCTGATATGCGAACCTTGTCAGCTGATTGGATGGCAAATAGAAGCAAATCTGATTCTGAAGCACAGTCTACGCAAAGAGGTGAAGAAAGTAAAGTGAACTTCTTTTATCCACGGCCAGTTGCACCTACAGCTACTCAGGTCTCTTTGGTTTACCCCCCCTTTTTTTTTGTAGTACTGTTTGAAATGAAAAGAAAAAAATGGTTTGAACATAATATCCCACATGATGGTGTATGACGAAAGAAGAAAAATTCAGATAGCGTGCCTTGTCAGGTCATAAAATAGCTTACTTCGTCTTGTCTTGGGCCTCTTGCTATGAGGTAACCTGCCTAGCCTCTCTTTTTGGGATCCTGTCATGACGAAAAATTGCTTCCAGATTGAATAGATGAAGCAAACAATGCTCCAAAAGGAAAGACTCACTTTGACCCAATTCATGCTTTCCAACCTTTCCACTTATTTCTTATTTGTCTTGTGTGCATCCACAAAGGTCTGTTCTAATATTGTTATCCTGATTCTAAATTTATTTCATGGGATGTTACTTATGAGGAAGGAGGACTCGGTTTTAATGAAACATTTATTTTATGGTTCTTCGGTCTTCTTCTTTTTCTTTTCTTTTCTTTCCTTTCCTTTTCTTTCTTTTTTTAATAAAAAAAAGTTCACTTTTCATTAACTGCTGTTTTTAGTGACAATGAAATCTAAATACTTTTGTAGTCCGCATTTTATCAGCCCCTTCAGACTTGTCAGTATTGTCAATAAATGTTTGACATGTGGGGGCCTTCCTTGGACTAATTGCAATCTTCTTTAGAAGAGGGATGGTGGATATTAACTTTTGAACTTCGATAGCCGTCTTGGATCCTCCAAATGTCCACTGGGTTAGGATCGAGACTGTTTGTATTCTAATAGAACTGACAAGCTGCTGGAAAGGAGCCCTGAACACTGATCAAGAATTTTTTTTCCTGAAAAGAACTAACTTGCGCATTAAAGAGAGAGTCTTTATCAAGAAGGATCACCTTAGCTGGAATATATCCATGGTATTTCCCTTTCAAATTTATTACAACCTCCATACACTTCAACAAACATGAGTTACTATCAGCATAATCAGTGAAGCCCCCACTACAAATTCTGATTGCTTTGAACGTTTCAAGGCTCCATATATGTAAAGGAATATCTCTTTTCTACATCTGATTCATCCCCCATAAGATGGAATGACTTTTGCAGAACCGTGGAGTCATGCGTTTCACCCTTCCATTTTTAATTTGAGGGGGCCAAAGGTAACCCATTCTCTATTCTGAGCAATTGTCTTAGCTATTTCCTCGATGACATTTTAACAAAGTTTTGTCTGATTGCAAAGGCTTGATGATGAGGCAAGTTTGAATTCCATTTTTGTTTCCTTAATATCCTGTGAATTTCCTTGACACCCAAATAATAGGGCCAGACGGGTTGATCTGTGAGATTAGTTGAAGTGTACACAAACTAGCCCGGACACTCACAAATATTAAAAAAAATGTGTATCTTATGTACTTTGAGAATTACACTCTTTCATTATTTCGATGAAAAGTCATTTTTATGTCTTTTTTAAAAAATGGCATAAAAATCTCTTCTAGTCACAACCACAATGTTACTGATTGACCCAAAAGTTTAAGCTGATGAGTGAAAGTAAATTTAATATGATCATAATGGAAGACCTGACCATTCGTTAACAGATTTAAAACCTGACCATTCAAGATCACATTCATTGGCAGCAGTGTTGTAAGCTGAAATGGCTTCTTGAGGGTGATCAAAGTACCCGATTTTTCCACAGAATTGTTGTTGCTCGCTGCCGTAAGTCGTCCATTATGGAAATTCTCTCCCGGGATGGTAATAGTCTTTTGACTTCTCAAGATATTGAGACCGAATTTTTGTCATTTTATTCATCTCTCTTCACAAAAGACATGGGTCAACATTTTCTTCCAACTAATCTTGAGTGGAATCCTATTTCTTCCCATCAAGCCATGGACCTCGAGCGTCCTTTTACTGAAGATGAGGTTTTTGCTGTTGTTTCCTCCATTGGTGTTAGTAAATCCCCTGGACCAAATGGTTTTGTAGCTTTTTTTTTCAGATTTTTTTGGACTACCCTCAAATCTGATATGCTGTTAGTTATTAATGATTTTTATACATCTAGGTTTATTAATATGAAGCTGAATGAGACTTATATTTGTCTGATTCCTAAGAAGGTTGACTCAAGATTTGTTTTTTACTATAGACCTATTAGTCTTATTTCATGTGCTTACAAGATTATTGCCCGTGTTTTATCTCTTGAAAAGTTAGGGGAAAAAGAAAAAACACCAGAGTTACGTGGAAAACCTTAGACCAGGGAGAAAAAACCACGATAAGAGTTTTTATTTTTAATTTAGATACACAGTACACAATACAAGAACATGTATAAATAACCAAACAATGAGAAACCCTAAATTGATAAAAGACAAAAACACCCTTAGGGCTAAAATATAATTTCAACACTCCCCCTCAAGTTGGGGCGTAGATGTCAATGAGACCTAACTTGCTAACACAGGTGTCAAAAGTTTGTCTGGGTAACCCTTTGGTGAGAACATTCGCAACTTGTTGGCTGGACGAAACATAAGGAATGCAAATGCTACCGTTATCCAGTTTTTCTTTGATGAAGTGTTCGTCAATCTCAACATGTTTGGTTCTGTCATGTTGAACCGGATTGTGTGCAATATTAATGGTAGCCTTGTTATCGCAGTAAAGTCTCATCGGGTCATGACTTTCTTGATGTAGATCTACCAAAACCTTCTTCAACCAAATCTCTTCGCATATACCCAAGCTCATAGCCCTATATTCGGCTTCGGCACTACTTCTAGCCACGACGCCTTGCTTCTTACTTCTCCGGGTAACTAAGTTTCCCCACACAAAGGTACAGTATCCTGAGGTAGATTTCCTCTGAGACACTGAGATCCCTTCTACTGATCTTGCTACCTCCATTCCTAGAAAATATCGCAAGGTACCGAGATCGTTTATCTCAAACTCATCTGCCATTCATCGTTTCAACTTGTCAATTTCTGCTGAATCATCTCCTGATAGTATAATATCATCAACATAGACAATCAGTACTGCTATTTTTCCTGGTGCTGACTTCTTAGTGAACAAGATGTGATCTGAATGCCCTTGAACAAACCCCTGAGATTTAACAAAGGTGGTGAATCGATCGAACCAAGCTCTAGGGGACTGCTTCAGTCCATACAAGGATTTTTTCAATTTGCACACCTGATTGCCAAACTGGACTTCAAAACCTGGAGGTGGGTTCATATAAACCTCTTCTCCTAGTTCACCATTCAGGAATGCATTTTTCACATCCAACTGATGGAGAGGCCAGTCTTGATTAACAGCCACAGAAAGGAGGACACGAATAGTGTTAAGTTTTGCCACAGGTGAGAAGGTTTCTGAGTAATCCACTCCATACGTCTGAGTGAATCCTTTTGCAACCAATCTGGCCTTATATCTGTCGAGAGTTCCATTTGACTTGTATTTGACAGTAAACACCCACTTGCACCCTACGGTTTTGTGCCCTCTCGGAAGACTAACCAGATTCCATGTTTTGTTAGTCTCAAGGGCCCGCATCTCCTCCATAATTGCACCTCGCCATTCTGGAATTTTCAGAGCCTTGTGCACATTGTTCGGAATTATCACATTATCCAGGCTAGTGGTGAAAGCTCTAAATCTCGTAGACAGGTTACTATAAGACAAGAAGCTTGTCATAGAGTGTTTGATGCACGACCTAGTACCTTTTCGCAGAGCTATTGGCAAATCCAAGGTAGCATCAACCTCAATCTCATTGGTCTTGTCAACCTGTTGATCTGTACCCAACTGTTGTTCATTTTCAGTCCCCTGAGCACCATTGGGCGCTTCATTATTGCCATCATCCCTGACTGCACTGTCATCATCTCTGACTTCACCTAAGTACCTTGAACCTGAGCCGGTTCCGATTTTGACTCTTGAACACCTTCCGGCAGAGCAACAGGGGAAACAATTTCGGGAACCATTTCCTTTCGGAGATGCTTTCGATAGTAGGTTATCCAAGACACTTGTTTTGTAGGAAGGATAGGTTCATTTGTTTCTGTTTCAGGGATAGGTTCGGGAAACAAGTCTAAGGGAACAGAGTAGGTGGAAGTGTTAGCCTCTTCACTCGAAGTCTCCCCCTGAAGAGGACTAACGGGAAAGAATGGCTTGTCCTCCAGAAATGTGACATCCATGGTGACAAAATACTTTCGAGAGGAAGGCTGAAAGCACTTGTAGCCCCGTTGATGGAGCAGATAACCAACAAAGACGCACTTTTGGGCCCTAGGAGCAAATTTACTTTGGTGAGGACCATGATTATGGACGAACACGGTGCACCCAAAAACTCTAAGAGGAACATCAGGGAAAAGGCGAGTGGACGAGATGGATTCTTTAAAATGTTCTAAGGGGGTTTGGAATTTGAGCACACGGGAGGGCATCCGATTTATGAGATGAGCTGCAGTAAGAACAACATCCCCCCATAGATACGAGGGTAAGGATGCAGGTATCATGAGGGATCGGACTACTTCAATGAGGTGGCGATTTTTCCGTTCGGCCACCCCATTCTGCTGAGGTGTATAAGCACAGGAATTTTGGTGGACAATTCCTTTCGAGTTTAAGAACTCACGAAGAGTCTGATTAACAAATTCACGCCCATTGTCACTTTGAAGAATGGCGACTTTGGTATTGAACTGGGTTTCGACGGTAGTGTAAAACTGTTGAAAGACCGTCGTCACTTTAGACTTGTCTGTAAGAAGAAACACTCATGTAAGACAAGTGTGATCATCGATGAAGGTAACGAATCACCATTTACTTGATACCGTTGTGACATTCGAAGGGCCCCAAACGTCACTATGTATCAGGTGGAAGGGCCAGGAAGGTTTGTAGGGTTGTGAGGTAAAAGACGCCCTAGGCTGCTTAGCACGGATACAAACATCACACGACAAAGATAACACATTCACATTACGAAATAAATGGGGAAATAGATATTTCATATAATGAAAATTTGGATGTCCAAGACGAAAATGCCATAATAAGAAATCAGTTTCAGAAATAGTAAGAGAAGACAGTAAACAAGTGCTAGATAAACTCCTAAACGAAGCATCGTTGGAAAGAAAATAGAGCCCCCTATTGTGTCAGGCAGTGCCAATCATCTTCCCCGAGCTCAGGTCCTGAAACAAAACATTATCTGGTGAGAACACAACTTTGCAGTTCAAATCTCTGGTTAACTTACTGATTGATAGCAAATTATAGGATATTTTTGGCACATGTAAGATATTATGCAAAATCAGTCCTTGAAGTGGGGATAAATGGCCTTTTCCTGCAACGGGGGCAAATGACCCATCTGCAATTCTTATTCTCTCATTTCCAGCACTTGGATAATAGGAGAGGAATTAGTCAGATGATCCAGTTAGATGGTCCGTTGCTCCAGAATCAAGGATCCAGGATTCATCTCCCTTAGCAAAGAAACTAAAGGAATGGGGAGTACCTCACTGTGCAATACTGTCGATTCCGACCGTACCTGGATCCACCTGGCTCGTCTCTGGAGGGGCACCATCAACAGCTACACTAACGAAGGCGCGACCGGACTTAGATTTGTCGTTCGGAGGACGTCGCTTGCTATTTGGAGGTCGGCCATGTAATTTCCAGCATTGATCTTTCGTATGTCATGGTTTCTTGCAATGCTCACAAATTGGAGGGTTCTTTCCATTCTGTTTGTCATTTTCTGAACCCGATGACTTGACTCCAAACGCAGCAGAGTCCAGGGTATTAGGCGTTATACCATTCATAGCGCTGGTTCGATCTTCTTCCAATCTGACCTCGGAGCAAACTTCCATTAGGGACGACATTGGTCTTTGTCCCAAAATTCGGCTCCGAACACCATCAAACTTCGAGTTTAAGCCAACTAGAAAATCCGAAACATGGTTAGCCTCCTCAATCTTTGAATACTGAACCTTGTCAACTGGGCAATTCCAAACTATTTCCCGACATAGATCCATCTCCTGCCACAACAGTGATAATTTATTGAAATAGGATGTTACGTCGAGTGTCCCTTGCTTGCACTCATGCACCTGTTTTATCAAGGTATAAAGACGTGAAGCATTCTGCCTCTTCGAGTAAAGTTTCTGGACAACTTCCCAGATATCCCGAGCAGAAGCTGAGTAAAGAAGAGGCTTACAGATCAGAGGCTCCATACTATTTATTAAAATTGAGCGAAGGAGAGAATCCTCCCCCTTCCATATCCGTTCCTGAGGATCCCCGAGGTTTGGTCTGGGTATTTCTCCTGTTAGATACCTGAACTTGTGCCGCCCCTTGAGAACCATCCTCACAGATTGTGACCAAGAAAAATAATTTTGTCCATTAACTTTTTCGCCAATGGAAATTCCTGCAAAATTGCCTACAGACCCAGACATAATGTTTGTGAAAGGCAAAGTAGGGTAAGTAGTTACCGGAGTTTCTGAACATAACGGAACCCCCGGGTATGTATCTGGTAGAAAATCTGTTGAAGGATTGGCCGAAGATCTAACAGCTGCTCCAAGTGCAGAAATTTGGTGTTGAAGGTTTGCCAGTTGCTGTTGAACACTAACAGTCCCACCATGAATCGTTGTAGGTTGTTTCTGCCCATAAACCCCTGGAGATATCGTTTCTGTTGGTGTGGGAAAACCAACAGGAGGAGCTGGCTGACCAGAGGAAAAATAGTGGGAGACAAGAAGTTGCTGTAAAGGTTTCGACTGGACCGGGTTTGGTTGAACCGGGTTCTGCTGGACCGGGTGGTTCAAATGATGATGTGGGTTCTGGTAGATCGATATATCGGGCACATTCAGAGGGCTTGGAAGATTCGAAGATGGAAAACTTGATGATGAAGGAAGACTCGAAGATGGAAGATTCGATGGGTAGACAGAATGGAGAACGACTGACCTGAAACACTTCCGTCGGCGGGATCTGGAGCAGAATCAGCGGCTGTAAAACCCGGCGGCTGGAAAACATAGGAAGTCGACGGCGGACGCTCGTATCTGGGCTGGGTTGACGGCAGATGGTCGAGTCTCGACGGCAGCGGCGGCACTGTGGTTGAAGTCGTCGTCGGCAGCGGCGGGGGTCCTCCGACTTCAGTGACGGCTGGATCGATTAGGGCTGGTTGAATCTGAATCGGTCCAAGTAATGACCGTAGGTATTGATCGACGGTAGCCCTAATTTCAGCACTGTTAGAGTTTTCTCTTGGATTTCCATCCCCTATTAGAGTCGATGACTGAATCTCTTCTATTCCAGCGACGTTCTCATCACCATGCTCTGATACCATCTTGAAAAGTTAGGGGAAAAAGAAAAAACACCAGAGTTACGTGGAAAACCCTAGACCAGGGAGAAAAAACCATGATAAGAGTTTTTATTTTTAATTCAGATACACAGTACACAATACAAGAACATGTATAAATAACCAAACAATGAGAAACCCTAGACTGATAAAAGACAAAAATGCCCTTAGGGCTAAAATATAATTTCAACATTATCAAATTGTCAGAAGAAAGTTCTTCCGTTCACCATTGCTGCCAATCAGCTTGCTTTTGTGGCTAATAGAAAGATTCTTATGCTTCTTTGATGGCTGACGAGCTTATTGATGATTGGACTATGAGGAATAAACCAGGGGTGGTTTTAAAACTGGACCTTGAGAAGGCTTTTGATATGGTTGATTGGGATTTCCTTGATTCTATTCTTCATATAAAATGATTTGGTTGTTGTTGGCGCACTTGGATTAGAGGTTGCATAACTAGTGCGATTTGTTCCATCATTCTTAGTGGCCACCCCTGTGGCAAGATTATTCCCTCACGCGGCATAACACAGGGCGACCCTCTCTCTCCCTTCTTATTTATATTAGTTGCTAATTGTCTGAGTCGTCTTCTTGACCACAGTTTCGCATTGGGTTTTACTATTGCTCATACTATTGGCCACTCAGAATTTTCTCTGGCTCAATTATAGTTTGCTGATGACACTTTATTGTTCTCTACTGCTGAGAAATTTGCCTTACAGAACTTGTTTGACATTGTTCACATTGTTCACATTTTTTAATGTGCTTTGGGGCTTAAAATCAATCTTGCTAAGAGTGAGCTCCTTGGGATTCATGTTTCAGACTCTAATTTTGATTGGTTGTTGCGATCTTTTGGTTGCAAAAGAGGTTTTGCCTGCATCTTATTTAGGGTTTCCTTTGGGTGGCAATTCTAAGTCTGTTTCGTTTTGGCAGCCAGTGGTTGAGAGAGTAGCATAAGCTCCCTCCTTTGTTATTGGTTGCCTTGATAAGTTGGTTAGAGATTTCTTTTGGGAAGGTTCTTGTGGTGTTGTGGCTTACTTAATGTGAATTGGGTAATTTCTCAGTGCCCTCGATTATTGGGTGGTCTTGGCATTGAAAATTTTAAACATTGAAACTCTACTCTTCTTACGGAAATGGACTTGGCGATTCTTATCTAAGTATGATGCTTTATGGAGGAAGCTCATTGTTGCTAAGTATTATTGCTCTGATTGTGTTTGGTCCTCACCTATTTCTGGTGGTTCTTCTCGAGCTCATTTGAGGTACATTTGTAAATTTACTGATCTGATTGCCAATCGGATTCAACGCCGTATTGGTGATGGTTCTTCTACGTCTTTCTAGCATGATTCTTGGTTAAGTTGTGGTGTCCTTGTCAACACTTATCCAAGGCACTTTCGTCTTATGCAACAACTTGAGATTATTGTTGCTAATGCTTGGATCTCTGCTACGTTTGCTTGGAATTTGAATTTACGTCGCAATCTTACTGAATTGGAGATTGTTGAATGGGCTTCATTATCCCTTCATCTGGCATCTGTCCGCTTACGTTCCTCCCTTGATGCTTGGTTGTGGCCTCTTGTTCCTTCTATGGGCTTTACTGTTAAATCTCTTATGACTGATTTGGTGGATGATATCTATTCAGTTTTGACTGACCTTTATTTGATGATTTGGAAGGATAGATATCCCAAGAGGATTAAAATCTTTCTTTGGGAGCTCAGCTAGGGAGCCATCAATACTGCTAATCGCTTGCAACGTTGCATGCCCTTTTATGTCTCTTTCTCCCTCTTGGTGTCATATGTGACATAAGCATACTGAGTCGTTGTTTCATTTTTTTTCACTATTCTTTTGCTACTAGCTTTTGGGATCTCCTCTTGCCTGCTTTTGGTTGGTATTTCACTTGTCTTAATAATATTTCCGAAGCTTTAGCCTCCGTGTTAGTGGGTCATCCTTTTGATGGTACTAAGCTGGTGATTTGGTTGGCCTTTATTCGTGCCTTCCTTTGGTGCTTATGGGGTGAAAGGAACGGAAGACTTTTTAATGATACATGTTCTTATATGTCTCTTATATGTCTCTTTCTCCCTCTTGGTGTCATATGTGACATAAGCATACTGAGTCGTTGTTTCATTTTTTTTCACTATTCTTTTGCTACTAGCTTTTGGGATCTCCTCTTGCCTGCTTTTGGTTGGTATTTCACTTGTCCTAATAATATTTCCGAAGCTTTAGCCTCCGTGTTAGTGGGTCATCCTTTTGATGGTACTAAGCTGGTGATTTGGTTGGCCTTTATTCGTGCCTTCCTTTGGTGCTTATGGGGTGAAAGGAACGGAAGACTTTTTAATGATACATGTTCTTCTAGTGCTCGATTTTTAGAACTCATTTTGTCTATTGCTTTTTCTTGGTGTAAATTAAAGTACCCTTTCACTCACTTCAATTTATCTATTTTAGTCAGTAATTGGCGATCTCTATTGTAATATCTTTGCTCGGGTTCTTCCCTTATACATATCAATGAATTGTTTCTTTTACCAAAAAAAAGAAAGTAAATTTAATATTATATTAACATTCTCTCTCACTTGTAGGCTTGAAAATTTGTAGAAGACCCAACAAATGGAAATCAATATTGAGTGAAGAGGAAAGAACATTGCAGGAGTTGTCATAGGATCTCCTAGAGCTCCTACTCTTATACAATGTTAAATCAGTTATTGACTCAAAAGCTTAAATTGATGGGTGGACGTAAATTTAATATTATATTCACTTAGTTTGCCAACAAACTTCTCTTCTGTTGGCTTTCATCGAATGCTCACTTTCATTGGAGTTAGTGAAGATATGAAGCATACTTCTCTTCTGTTGACAGTCATAGATTGAATGATATTTTATACTACAAGTTGATAAATTTTCCTATTTTTAATGAATTTAAATATCTAAAATATAGAACTAAAACCCAAGAAGCTTGAGGGTAAGTTAGATTACTTTGTAATCTTTTATTTTGTTTCAGGTTCACTGCTTGCAATTTCTGATTTATGAGGTGGTGTCTGGTGGAAACCTTAGAAAGCCGGGAGGGCTTTTTGGGAATAATGCATCTGAGATTCCCATTAATGATTTGAAACTGTTAGAGAACTTTTTCTACAAGCTCAGCTTCTTTCTTCACATATTTGATTATACAGGTACTCTGCCACTCTTTGGCACATATTTTATAAGCATATAGATCCGCCGATTCACTTACTCTTTTTTTTTTTATATTACTATACCCAAAAAAGAAAATGCTAGTTCGTCTTTGCATCTCAAAAGCCATGGTAATGTTATTACTTTCAAGTTCTTATGACTCATTACAAATGGTTTTTTTGTTATTAAAATGTTGATGAGCTATTTCCTATGATCCTCATGGATAATTATTAATGTTAGTATTCTTTTGCAGCGACTGTTGCAACATTAACAGATCTTGGATTCTTATGGTTTAGAGAGTTTTATTTAGAGACTTCTCGTGTTATTCAGGTATGGGGTTCATGGTTACGGAACTAGCTATATTATTGACGTAAGTTTGCACATTCAGCTTGTTGACATGGTGAGTATGAGTTTAGGGAGAATCTCAAATCAGATAGAAATATCAACTCTTTTGCTTCTATCTTTTAACTTCTATGATTAAATTTAGCTAGCTGATGACTGTTTTTTTATTCCACTTTCTTTTTCTTAAATTATTTGTATCGTAAAGAAAAAGTCATACTATTGATGAAGATTCTTTTTCTTCCCACAATGAAGTTTATCTTAGAAACCTCTTCAATATCATCAAATATTTTGAAGTAGCATCCGGCCTGAACATTAATCGTGACAAATCTGATTTTTTGGGTAACAACATTGAGCTAGACCAAGTTACCAAATTGGCTACCGTCTATGGTTGTAAAGTGGTCATATCTTCGAGAAAGAAACCACTCTTTTCTTGCCAAATACAGATATAAATGTTACAGATGCAATAGCTCTTAACGTCCATGATTTTGCAAGAATGTTACCAAAAATCAAAGGTTGATTAGATAAAATCGACAGAAAACAGCAGCTAAGGAGGTTAATAGGGAATGAGTGGGAGAGTAGAGAAACGAAAGCCACTGGAGGATGGTGGCAAAGGGGCAAAAAAACATGTTGACTTGAAAAAAACGTTGAAATTTAGCTTAGCCCATTGCTATATCTTCTGCCTAGTATATTACTTATCTAATTATTTCAAAAAAAAAAAAAAAAAAAAAAGAACAATCCCTAAAATTTGTTCCAACTCTAAAAACCCATTTGAAAGATGGGAACAAATCATGAGGGGAGATCCAAACCGCTCTCTGCTCTACTACAAACACTTTTATTTTTCTGTTCAAATTTATTTGTTTTTATCTTTTTTGAAGTATTAAATATATTAAGAAAAAAAGAAAAGAAAAAAATGTATCTTCACGCTCTCTTGTCCTACTTTAGATTTTTTGTGTCATTTTGTTTGTGTTGTGTTGTATAAGTTGTCTGTGTTTGTGTCCAAGCTTCTTAGCTACCTATTAGTTTTTTTTTTAAAAAAAAAATTATCTCCATAATGTTCTATAAGCCCTTCAAAACTATGAATTTCTTGCACTGGACGGTCTACGAATTTATTGTTCTTCTTTTTACCATTCCCTCCAATTCTATAACAACCCATGGAATTGTTTTAATTGTTTTAATTGTTTGCTGCTTAAAGTGTTCTTAGAACTGTGCGACATTCATAAATTAGATGACTTTTTCATTCTCTTTTCTGCTTGCAGTTTCCTATTGAATGCTCCCTTCCCTGGATGTTGGTGGATTATGTCCTCGAGTCTCAAAATGCTGGCCTTTTCGAGAGTGTTCTATTTCCACTTGACATTTACAATGATTCAGCTCAACATGCCTTGGTTACTTTGAAACAGCGTTTTCTCTATGACGAAATTGAAGCTGAGGTTTTCTCTCTCTTATAATTCAATATTTGAGTTTTGACAGCAATGATTTACCTCAGAGGAATTCTTTTTCATATATCATGTCCATTCCTATGTTACAGACCTATGTTTTAAATGAAGAGAAGTCGTAAAAGTATGGAAACTAGGGCAACGGTGAAAAGGAATACTGAGAAAAAGAAATGTGATTAATATGGAAAGAAGAATAAACAAAAATGTTTACATAAGAGAGATAAGTCCACGAGAGTTGAGGACATGGATCCAAAAAAAGTGGATGGACCTATCAACAGATAGGCATTGATGTCTTGCATTACTTCTTCTTCTTCTTCTTCTTCTTCCTTTTATTTTTTTTTATTTTTTATTTTTTTTTAACGAAAACAACGCTTTTCATTGATATAATGAAAAAAAAGTACAAGATACAATATAGAGGATCCGGAGGTGCACCCTGGCATCTCAACTAGTTGACACCCATTAGCATCCACATCATATCTAAAAAATTCGGACAAAAAATGGTGAACAAATATCAAAGTGCAGAGTATCCAAGTACAAGGACTACAAAAACAACTACAGCTAAATATACCCAATCACAAGCCCGGACAAAACCTAACTTCTCCTAGCATTGCTTCGTATTCAAACATTTTTTGGGTTAATACACTTGGGTTGGTGATGTAGCCTAAATGCTAAATGGAAATAAATCTCCAATAATCAAATCAAAATCCTTATTATTAATCATAAGTTGTTTAATACAAGAGGGGGACTCTCTATTTATAGAGTATTAGAAGAATCCTAAAAGGTTAACTAAAAAGAAACTAAAAACTAATTGGGTAACTAAAATGTAATTAATCAAGGATTAACCAAGATTAATATGAATTTACCAAATTATCCCAATCATATTACATGATATTCTATTTTCCCAAAAGAAACTCGTCCTCGAGTTTTTTTTTTTTTTGAACAAGAAACAATCCACTTCATTAAGATAATGAAAGATGTTACAAGTGTATGAAAGGAAACAAACCATAAAGAGCAAAACTATTCAAAACTTAACAAAACAAAAAGGATCAGCAAATGCACCAGGACATCTTAACTAGGTTGACACCTCCATAGCATTCTCATCATCTCCTAGAAAGGACTAAAATTCAATTGTTGAGTACAATACTGAGAAGACCTTGCCTATTTCAAGGCATACAACAGAAAGATAATCTGAAAATTAAAAAAAACCCCAACTGCTGTTTTTTTTATAAAAAATAATGGAATGAAAATAGTGGATGAGTCATTCTTTTAAGGATGCTTCTTTCGACTATTGCAAAATACTCCTACTGAAAATTGCCTTTTAAGGTCATCAATATGCCAAAGCTTCCAAATTAATGATTCCTCCAAATATGTTGAAAATTGGCGTAAAAGAACCTGGAAATTAATATCCTCTTCCTTGAAAAACACAAAGCAAAATTGATAAACTAGTGTAGCCCAATATCCTCGGGTTGCTTCTTTAAAATAGATGGGTTGGACTTGATTGATAAAGAAAAAACCATTCTTGTAAATCTTACATCGTTGACTTCCTTGCATGTTTCTGTAACAAGTCTAGTTTTCCCTCCTTCGCACAATGAATCAATTGCAAACAGTACAGTTTTCTCAATTTTCTCCATAGATTTTTCATTCAAAAATGGCAGAAGAAGCCTTGATTTCGAAATGGTTTTACTAACTTCATCTCTACAGAGAATTTCTTCTTCGTTCTCAACATCTCCATCTTTGATTTTCAAATTTTCAATTGATTGTTCTTCCTCATCTAATTCAAATTGTGCAACCTCCGTGTCAGCCTCTTCAATTTTTCTTCTTCCAAGGAAACTTTTTTCTCAAACGTTTTACCTTCTTTTTTAGACTTGTCTTCCACTGATTTTTCTTTGCCTATTATGGCCTTCACACTTGAGTTCCATATCTCAACCTATTTTCTTTCAATTATTTCATACACAAGTCTCGAATCTCTTGGTATTTCTTTTTTGTTTGTTTCTAGTATATTTTCACACCTTGTTTGGTTGAATTCTTGATCTTCTTGAGTGCTTGAATGTAGTTCTTGAAGGTTTCTTGGAAAATCTTGAAGAATATAATCATGTCTTTCTTGAAATTCCCCAAAAGATCCCAAATTTCATCAATTCCCTTGCGAAAATCCTTCTGATACTTGTTTTTATTTGAATATTTCAGTTTTCTTTAAAATGTTTCGACCTACAAATTGGTAGTGGGATATTTTTGGGTGTTCTTTGATCATAATATCTTCTTATTCGAGCCATATTCAAGTTTTCATGATTCTCTACAAAGCCTTCATCCGAAGATTCTGAATCTTCCATCAAATATCTCGGGATTGACCTCCAAAGCTTCTTCCCAAGTGCTGGTTTTCAGTAATTCTAATGGGATGATTAAAATGTTGGTTTCTTGCTGGAAAACCTTTAATTATTCCTTGAGGTTTATGAAGTCTTGTCAATTGGTTTCTTGAAAAACGGGTTTGATTGGATCATTGAGCCCTTTGTTGATATTTTGGCCTTTGTATTCCATCCCAAACTGCCTTAGAAATATCATCGGAGTCACTAGAATCACTAGAATCAAATTTCTATTGTGGATAATGATAGGTTTTTCGAGAAAATCGGGCATGGGTAAAATTAGTATGTGGGAATTCTTCTTCTGAATCACTTGAATCAAAATTCCAGCACTGTTTTTGGAAGTGAAATTTATTTTCTTGCCCATACCAATTGTTTGATTTTTTCTTGGACACCTTCTTTGGTCAGTAATAGTCCATTCTTGCAAAATCTTGAAAAATCTTTGGTTTCTTCTTCCTTTCTTGGAATTTCAAGTGTCCTCCCCAATTAGATGTGTGTTGTTTGACAACAAGCACAACTCACGAAGCTCCCTCTTGCAATCAACGTCGCCAAGAGTTTCCCGGTCTTCCACCAACGGCAGTCAATCTTGGCCCAGGCGGCTGTTCTGATACCGATTTGATGTAGCCTAAATGCTAAATGGAGAGAAATCCCCAAGAATCAAATCAAAATCTAACTAGGAGGAACCTTCTAAATTCAAAAAAATTTGAAAAGAAGCTTGAAGAATCATCCAAGAATGGAATTTTATAGAAGATCTAATGCATTTTGGGACAGAAATTACTATTTGTGCTCTGAAGAAGGTTCAAAACATGTTCGAGAAAATTCAAGGATCGGTCCTTCAACAATTTTGATGAAGAAACTTATTCAAGAGCACCCAATTTGTTCATCAATTCCGAAGTATTGGAGGAAATGAAGGGAGCAAAGAAAATCCAACGTTTGTTGGGAGAGATGACTCAAAATGAGAAGCAACTTTTTGAACACTTGAAAGTACTTAAAAAAGAATTAATGCAAGAAAATCAAGAATCCATCCAATGGGGCTGTGAAATCGGGCAAGAAACGAATGGAAAAGAAATCCATTGCAAAAATGAAGACCTATGGCATAAAACGAAAATTGAAGAAATTGTTGACAACAAGGTTAAAAAAATCAATAAGATTAACTCTGAGATTGCACAACATGAACTGAACGAGGAGGAACAATCGATTGATGAAAATGATGATGTGGACGTTGAAAGCAATGACACGACAGAAGTAGAAGAAAACAATACCCATGGGCGTCCTACTTCAAAAAGGTTTGAAACCCTAATTGCAGTCGACCACGAAATAACGTGGAAGATGATATGTTTGAAATTGAAAATATTGGGTTTCCGAGTGGAATAGACAACAATATACGAGAGGTCGAATTGAAAGTTAACAAAGGTGACTCATATGAGGAAGAATATGAGATTGACCTATCCGTTGCACAACACAATTCAAAAGATTTGACCAATTACCCAATTGACCCGGCCCGCATGTATCACCAAAGCATACCAAAAGAATTACATAAAGAATTTGCATCTTTCATTTTCTGCCCATGCACGCCTAAAGATAAACAATTTTCAAATTTTTGCTAGGGGTTTCACATTGTCAAAGGATTTATTTTCACCAATTGAGGATCATATCACCGGAAGATTATTGTTGGAGATCTTACAAAGGATTTACAGGGAAAAGATAAATATACCATTTATTAATTGGATTTGTAGGAAAAAGATAAATATTCCACCTATTAATTAGGCTCAAGAAATTTGGATGTTATTGATATCAGTTGTTCAAAAGTGTTTTCTTTTGAATGGCTTATTTTTTATTTTTACCTTTATTTCCGTTTTAAAACTCGAGGACGAGTTTCTTTTGAGAGGATAGAATATGATGTAATAGGATAGGGATATTTTGGTAAAATCAAGTTAATCTTGGTTAATCCTTGATTTATTACATTTTAATTACCAATTTAGTTTTAATTTCTTTTAATTATCTTTAAATAGAGAGAGCCTCCGTGTATTAGGTCATGTTCTCATTAATAAAAAAACTCTTTGCAAGCTTTTTAGCATTCAGGCTACATTAGCTGGACTATGAATTCTCATATTTTATTGGAAATATATATGGCGTATGTATGCAATCTAATTATTGATTAGAACTCAAAAAAGAGCTGTTGGAGCACCATTTATCTTCTCAAAACTCAATGATTCTTTTCAGCTGAAATGAAGAGCGAGTGTGGATATTAGTTCACATTCTTTGCAAGCTTTGTCCTAGGGGTTTTTAGACTACTTCCCTTTTGGAAATTACCCAAACTCATTCAATCCATATTTTCCTGATTCGCTTCTATGCGATGCCACAAATCTGAAGACTCGATCTCCTTGCCCACATCCTGTGCAGGGAGGTTATATTGTTTAAGCAGAATGTGGATTGATCGATAATTTATTTTTGAATTGCGATTATTTTTAAAGAACGTATTGGGAATTTGTAATGAAATTATAAACTCCAATAGTATGTATAATAAGTGAAGAAGAGCCGCCCGTCCACCTCTGTCCAACTTTCCGACCATTCTACACTTTCCTAGCCACTCGTCCTTTTCGGCTATCCTCCGTCAACCGTTGTTCATCCTTCTAAACCCATCCTTTCCAACCCCCCAAATCTTCTTCACCCACCATCATGCCACCTCTATCCTTCGTCTGCAGTCCTCACCGGTGCATGTCGTCCAATCGTCATTCGTCTAGATTCCGAGTTAACAACATTCAAACCGGATTTTCGAGCATGGAAGTGAAAAGTTGCAAAGTGAATAATTCGTATTTTTGTATTTGGTTTGAATCCGGTAAGTTTATTGTGGAAAATGTCGAAGTCAGAAAGCAGCTAGTCCTCTCTAAACTGCAACTTATTTGGTTTGTGGAAAATATATCATATTTGATCAAGAACTCTCTCTTGTGTCATTTCGTAAGAAATGGAAGAGATGGAAATGGAGCAACAAAGTTATCCAAGTTTCGAAGCTCTTTGGGCTGGATTATGAGATGTGTTGTTTGGCCATCTTCAGGGGGGATGGCAGTCCTTCGTCGAAATGCTCAAGACTTTGTTGGAGATGAAGGAAACATCATGCGATAATCTTAGTCTGAAAAGAATGGCAACACTGCAAAAAGCTAAGGATTTTGGGCCTATTCATGTCAAAATCGCTGAAGAATGACAAAGGAGCACGATACCCTGCTCCAATATAGGAAAAATAGAGCATGGAAAAGGACATTAATTTCAGCAAGCAGTATGCCCCTGTCTTAGTATCTGATAAACAAAGCAAGTCGTTTTACTGGATTCAAAAGAACTTACGTTTTTAAGACAAATTTTAAAAATCTTTGGATTGTATCATGGCTGTTTGAGTTTGATGAATGGGCAAAAATAGCTAACACACTAAAGTTATACTGCGATACAAATATCATTATCAATCCGCTGTCCACGGAAAATGCTTTAATTCATTTGGATCAGGGAGATGTGGAAGAAATAATTGATTACCCAGGGAGATGGTAAGAGTGTGGTTAGTTTCATTTGAAATTTAAAAAATGGAATACGCAAGTGCGCGGTCGACCGAATGTGGTAAAAGGATACAGTGGGTGGATCTCGATTAAAAATCTTCCATTAGACTATTGGAGCTGGCAAACATTTGAAGCTATTGGGTCCTATTTGGTGGCTTAGAATCATTGCATTTGAAACATTGAATCTTATTAATGTTGTTGAAACAAAAATTCAAGTTAAAAGAAGTCTTTGTGGTTTTATGCCATACCATTGAAATTACAGATAAAAACCTAGGAAACATTTTTCTGAATTATGGAGATATAGAATTTTTGGACCCTCCGATCAAAGTTAAAGGTGCTATGTTTCTTAAAGATTTTTCCAACCCAATTGATTTATTTCAACTAAAGCAAGTTATGAATGACGAAGAAATAGATTTTTCTAGCTTGAATCTAGACTGGGCTTTTCTTGTTGCCCCCAATAATCCACACAATTTTTCAAGAAACCCATTTGCGTCTTGTTCGAAGATAATGCAAAAGGAAAAGCTGACACAAAGTCCACTGAAAGTAACAACAGAGATTATCTGGCAAGTGTCTCCCTGCCGCAAATGGAAGAGCAAGTTAGCAGAGATCCAATCCGGGTATATGTGAACATTGATGACATTTTAATGAGGAGAGATTTCGGCTGCACTTCGAAGTTCTGAAAGTAGTCCAAGGGATGCCCTTGGTCGTGGCGTGAGAAATTCTTTTAATAAAACGCCCGTTGATAGCCATTCGAAGGAAGTCCAAAAGATAAAGGCAGCTGAAAACACAGCTGTCTCTGTTGATTGCCATTCACCTTTCAGTAATGGTATGCAAAATAACACTCAAGCTCTCCCCCTCATTCCTTCAAAGATCGCAAATTGTGCTTTTTCTTTGAATGCATCTCCTTATCTTCCCTCTATTTCTCACAAATGTTCAATTTTGTTGAAGCCTTATCCCAAACACTTTTTCTAGGAAAAAGAGAACCATCTTCAAGGAAAGTGCAGTGATTAAAAATTCAGTTTCGTTGAAGAATCATGGGGTCACAGCACATATTCTGACTTTTGCTAACAAAAAAAAAAACAAAGAGAAAAGACATATCTTCAAGTCAAGTGTTACAGACAGCAATCCAGTGTTAGAAGAGTGTTGTGCCCGAGCTCAAGCCCCTACTCTTTCCAAGAGAGGTGCACCATACCTTCCTTCAAATTCTTCTCAGAAAAGAAAGTCTGAATTAGGTCTCCAGGCTAGTCTTCCAAGTAATATTCGTAACTAAAAGCAAGATTTAGATGAAGAATCAATAGTTAGTGCTAGTGGTGAAAAGCTTGAAAATTCTAAAATAGAGGGATTACGAGTGATGAAGAGACAGTTGATGGGTTTGGTAATGATATTTGTCAATTATTTCAACCGGAGAAAGCTCAGTTGACCGATAAGACTGATGTTTCTTTATTTACTCCTCTCAATAAAGAAGATATTCCCAAGCATCTGCTTTCAATAATCGATGCTTGTGGTATTGTTCTTGGTTGAGTTCTGACTATAGTTGTTTGTGAGATTTTGGGGTCTCTATTGCTTTATCTTCTTCTTTAAAGTCCTGCCATGGAACTCAAGAGATCTTGGAGGTCTTTCTAGTTGGTGGGTGTTTTTATGTTGCTTGATAAATTATTCTGGTCTTGGAAGTGGCTTCAAATTTTATGCTCTGTAAGAAGGCTGGTCTGAGAGGATTTAACTTATATTTCTGTAAGCTTCAGATGGGAGGGTCCGATCTATTGTTGCTTGTCTGATTGTTTCATCCTAGTGTTGTCTGCCAAAGTCCTTGGATGCTTCTTCTCAAGACTTCTTGTTCTTTTGTACATGGTTGCCCAGAAAGATTGGTTGGCTCTGTTTATGGGGGAGGCTTCTTCGATGGCATTTCTAGTCAGTCTGGTTTAGAGCTCAGCTTCACGCTTCATCGGCTTTCATCTGCTTCCAAAGTTCTTTGGCACTGAAGTTTTCTAGCTTCCTTTCTTTGTCAGATTTTGTTGTTTGGAAAAGTTTATCCCCTGGTTGTCTGTTTTTAGTTTAGTCTCATTTGTCTCTAAGGATTTGTCCTTTGTATTTGTATTTTGTTTCTTTCTATGTATTCTTTGAATGTTTCATTCATGACAGATTCCCCTTGGGCCGAAGTACTAGAGGCATGAGAAAATTTAATGATTTCATTGAACAAGCAAAACTCTTGGAAATCTGGTTGAGTAATGGGAGCTTCACTTGGTCAAGGGAAGGCAACTTCGTTTCAAGATCCCTACTAGACCGGTTTTTTATATCAAAAGAATGGGATGAGTTATTTGAAAATTCAAGAGTCAATAGACAAGCCCGAATATTCTCAGATCACTACCCAATTTTACTAGAGGCTGGTTCTTTCAGCTGGGGACCCTGGTTTCTCAACAAAGAGTGCATCCAAATTATTGAGAAAGCATGGTTTAACAGTAAAGTGCATGATGAGCTGGTTTTGTACTCAATCAGAAGCTAAAAGAAGTCAAAACAGCGGTAAAAAAGTGGCATTACAGCTATAAGGAAGAACTAAAAAAGGAGGAGAGGCTGCTAGCAGAAATTGAAAAATAGGACACTCTTGCCGAGATTTCCCACCTTTCCAGCAGTGATTATGCAGCATGGTCTTCATCAAAAGCAGATCTTATGGCCTTATATAGGCTGGAAGAAATCAACCTATTACAGAAAAGCAAGTTAAATTGGCTCAAGCAGGGAGATGAGAATACAAGCTTTTTCCATAGATTCTTAGCAGCAAAGAAGAGGAAAAACTTCATAAATGAGTTAGTCGATGAGCAAGGAGTGCCAATAAAGTTGAGCTTAGAGATTGAAGGCCTAATAATCAATTATTACAGCAATCTTTTCCTAAAATCCCCAGAGAGGAGGCATATTCCAATAAATTTAGATTGGCCATGCGTGAATATAAATCAGAATCTTTTCTTGCAAGCTAAATTTTCAGTCACAGAAATCTTCTCAGCTATAAAAGCTCTCGGAAAAAGCAAAGCTCCAGGCCCTGATGGCTTCACTTCAGAATTCTTGTTGAAATTTTGGACTCCTCTAAAGTCAAGCTTCCAAGACACCTTTGATGACTTCTACAAGAATGCTAAGATCAATGCTTGCATAAAAGAGAACTTCATATGTTTGATTCAAAAGAAGAAAGTAGCAATCAAGGTCAGTGATTACAGACCCATTAGCTTAGCCTCCTTAATATACAAAGTCATTGCTAAAGTGCTAGCCGAGAGATTGAAAGGGATAATGCCTAGCATCGTTGCTCCCTCCCAATGTGCATTCATAGAAGGAAGACAAATTTTGGATTCCATCCTTATTGCCAATGAAGCTGTTGAAGAGTATAGAGCAAAAAAGAAGAAGGGGTGGATTCTTAAACTTGATATGGAGAAAGCTTTCGACCGAGTAGACTGAGGTTTTTTAGAAAAAGTGCTAAGATCCAAGAATTTCAATCAGAAATGGATAGAATGGATCATGGACTGTGTGAAAGACCCACTTTACTCGATATTTATTAATGGTAGACCAAGGGGAAGAGTGGCTGCTTCAAGAGGTCTAAGACAAGGTGATCCTCTCTCCTCTTTCCTTTATCTCCTTGTCAGTGAAGTATTGAGTGCTTTAATTTTCAAACTCACCCAATCCGGCATTATTGAAGGTTTTATAGTAGGCAAAGAGCAAGTTCAAGTTTCCATATTCCAATTCGCGGATGATACTTTACTGTTTTGCAAATATGACAGCTCCATGCTTGTAAAACTTAAACATACAGTGGAGTTCTTTGAATGATGTTCAGGGCAGAAAGTAAATTGGGAAAAATCAGCCCTCTATGGGATTAATGTGGACGACAGTGAACTCTTTAGCACAGCAGCATCCTTGAACTGTACGGCTGACCAACTTCCTTTTTACTACCTAGGGTTGCCTCTAGGGGGTTACCCGAAAAGAGCCTCCTTTTGGCAGCCGGTCCTAGACAAAGTACAAGCTAAACTTGACGAGTGGAAGAGATTTAACCTCTCTAGGGGAGGAAGAGCCACTCTATGCACTTCAGTCCTCTCAAACCTTCTAACTATTACTTGGCCATCTTCCTCATGCCCGAAGGAGTAATATCTAGAATGGAAAGGATAATAAGAAAGTTCTTTTGGGAAGAAAACAATGGCAGCAAGAAAAATTACTTGGTTAAATGGGATTTGGTTCAAAAACCTATAGCAGATGGTGGTCTAGGCCTTGGTGGTTTCAGATCTATGAACATTGCACTCCTTGCTAAATGGGGTGGAGATATTTCAATGAGGAAAACTCTCTTTGGGGCAAAGTTATAAGAAGTATTCATGGTAAAGATGCATTTGATTGGCATACAACAGGGAAAGGAGGTAGAAGCTTGAAAAGTCCATAGATTAGCATCTCAAAGAGTTGGCTTAAGGTAGAATCCTTGGCCACTTTCAAACTTGGTAATAGCAGGCGAATTGTTTTCTGGTTAGACACATGGGAAGGATCTTCCCCCTTCAGCACCCTTTATCCAAGCTTATTCAGAATCACCATGCTTCCCAATGGTTCAGTTGCTAATCATTGGGACAGCAGCATAGCTTCTTGGTCCATCTCCTTCCAAAGACTGCCCAAAGATGAAGAAGTGTTGGCCTTTCAAGAATTGTTGGAGAAAATTGCAAGTAGAAGTCCTCCCTCTTTTGATAAAAGAGTGTGGTCTATCTCAACCACTGGTTTTTATACAGTTAACTCCCTTAAAGTACACCTATCCCCTTTCTCCCCTTTGGATAAGCCCCTCTTCTCGGCTATTTGAAAGACAAAGAGTCCTAGAAGAGTCAATATCCTCATTTGGATTATGCTTTTTAGTCAGCTGAATGTAGCTGAAGTTCTTCAAAGAAAACAGCCAGCATCCTCCCTTTCACCCTCTGTATGCCCGTTCTGTCTCCAACACAGTGAGGACTCCCTTCCCTCTTTTTCACATGCCCTTATTCAGCTTGGTGTTGGAAAAAACTGTTGTGCTTCTTCAACTTTTCATGGATTATGTGCAACGACTTCAAAAGCAATGCGTTACAACTCCTAGGCGGCCCTAATCTCCACAACCCCACCTGTCTACTCTGGTGTAATGCAATAAAAGCCCTCTTGGCAGATCTTTGGTTTAAAGAAATCAAAGGATTTTCCAAAACAAAGCTCTTGGATGCCAAGACCGCCTTGAAGTTGCCCGCCGTCAAGCCTCCTCCTGGTGCATACTCTCCAATCTTTCCATGCCTATAGTCTATCGGATTTCAATCTCAACTGGGGGGTTATCATCTTCACTTCCCCCTTCGGACAACATTAATTAGTGCCGGATTCCAATTTTTCTCTTATTCTACTTTCCTAACCCCCTCCCGCCGCCGTTTCTTTGAACTCTTTATTTATTTCTCTCAGTTTTAGGTCATTGTGTTGGCTCTGTTTTAGACCATCGTTTTCGCTTGTTTTGCGATTATTGTTTCCTCGAATTGGATTCTTGTTAATAATGTCCTTTCTTCACTATGGGTTTGCATTGGATGTGATGAGGGTGCTAAGGGGGTGTCAACATAGTTGAGATGCCCGGGTGCATCTCCTGATCCTAAAAGAAGCCTTAGTATTTCTGTTTTACTCATTGTATAACCCTTCTGCACTCTGAGCCTTAGCTCTTCTCTATACTTTAATATAATGAACCGTTTCCTTTTCAAAAAAAAAAAAAAAAAAAAAAAAAAAAAGTCTTCTTTCCGTTTCAAAAAAAAAAAAAAAAAAAAACAAAAACTTCAATAGTATTTTCCTTTGCATTGATGTAAAGACACTTTAAGCGTTTGAGACACAATATTTGCATAGTCACTTGTACTGTGCCTTGTTATTCTTTTTTCTTTAGATCTATCTGTCATTTTATCACATTTACTACCTCATGCCACCTTCTGTTGTCTATTATAGGTCGATCATTGTTTTGATATATTTGTCTCAAAACTATGTGATTCAATCTTTACACATTACAAGAGTTGGGCTGCGAGGTATGTGCTGCTCTTTGGATTAGACACATGCTGCTCTATGAATGAAAAGTAACTTCGTGCTATTGCCAATTATTGCAGAGAGATCCTTGATTCATCTTTCTTATTTGCCATAGACAATGGAGAAAAATATTCTGTCCAGGCTATGAGGTTTAATGGCCTTCTAAAGATCACTAGAGTGAAGGTAAAACGTTTTCTTTTTATAGCTTACTGATCTATCTGAATTTAGGATTCATTTTCCCCTTCACTTCCTGCTGCCTATGATGGAGACCATCATGTGGGAAATTGTCTATGCTTTCTCTGTGTATGATATAGAAGTAATACTATTACATATATGCATCATCATTGTTTAACAATGTTATCCTTTTTAAAGAATCCTTTTTTGGGAGCCTGTATCCCATGATCAGATATGATCTTGAATATTTATTTCTCGACTAATAATTGGTTTATCATGTGTGTATGTATGAACTTGGTACTTGTAGACATTTATATTTATCTGTTGTTTCCTATGTTCAAATTTTTGTGTTAAACAGTTACTTGGGAGGACCATTAATTTAAGAAGCTTGGTTGCCCAACGAATGAACAAAATTTTCCGAGAGAATCTAGAATTTTTATTTGATCGGTTTGAGTCTCAAGATCTTTGCAGCATAGTGGTAAGTAGTTTCTTTACTCAGTCGTGAGTCATTTATGCTTGTTCTTTCTATGATTTCTATTTGTTAACAAAATGAAAGTAAATTAATATGTTTCAGGAATTGGAAAAGCTGATGGATGTCCTGAAAGTGACCCACAAATTGCTATCCAAAGATCTTTTGATTGACTCGTTTTGTCTCATGCTAAATGAGATGCAAGAAAACCTCTCTCTTGTGTCATTCTCTAGTCGATTGGCTTCCCAGGTTAAAAATATCTCTTCCCTTTCTTGAAGGGAATAACTAATTTTTCTCTTCACAGATTTTCAGCAAATTCTTCACATACTAAGTACTTAATGTATAGAACAAAATCAGGGATTTATAATGAGTACATTAGTTTGATGATTTTCTGTCAGAAATGATCTTTATTCACTAAATTTTACTATCAGTGACAAATCTACCTCTTCTGAAATTTAATGAGGTATCTTATATAGGACCTCCAATTTTGCTCGTCCTTGTTAATTTCTTTTTGAGTACGTTCCTGCTTTAGGGGTGACAGTTCCTTCTCCCATTGTTCTTTGATTGAACTTCCCACTTTCTTGAATGTGTCTTTCTTCTTCCTTTTTTTACCTTTTTGGCAATAATTTCAACGAAGTGTATTCTTATAAAGCCTTTTGTTTGGTTGCGTTGCTGATCTTTCAGAGAATATAACTTTTATTCATTGTTGGCTTCTTGTACCTTAAACCTCTGTACCCTTTACGTCTTTTCTTGATTATATTTCACATGCCTTTGGTTCATTGTTCCCTTTACTCCCCTTTGTTCTTTTTCTTGATGGAGATGCCGTTGCTAATTTTGTGAACTTTTAGCTGAAGGAAGTTTACTTTATAGCTTTAATGATGAGAAAAAATAATACATATGAACGCTAGCCTTTTGCCCGAGCAATACTTTTTGTTATGTAACATGAACTTTGATATGATAGTGAAGTTTTCACGTGTTTTTCTTCAGCTTTTTAATTTTCATATAATTTTTCTTGTCAGATTTGGTCAGAGATGCAAAATGACTTCTTGCCAAACTTCATCCTATGCAATACTACTCAACGATTTGTAAGATCATCAAAAGTTCCGTTTGTTCCAGTTCAAAAACCATCAGTTCCCCATGCCAAGCCTAGCTTCTACTATGGTACTCAAGTATGTTAATTATAATCATCAATACATTGCACATCACTTATATTTATATATGAGACCATATTGGTAGTTCATCTGAAGTATAATCCATACTATCTAATTAAATCATCAATCTAGTATTTATTACGTGGATTTGCTACTTTGACATTTTTGTTCTCGTTAGAGGATTTATAGTTGTATTTTCTGAAAAAGATTTGTAGTTGTGTTTATGCTGTTAATTTGTCTCCATCATGTTAGGACTTGAATTCTGCTCATCAAAGTTTTGCACGGTTGCATAGTGGATTCTTTGGGATGACTCACATGCTGTCCATTGCGAGACTTCTAGGATCTAGATCCTTGCCATGGCTTATTCGAGCACTTCTGGATCATATATCAAATAAGGTACAGTATGAGTTGGATATATCCGTCCATGGAATACACTTGTTAAAATGCTTGCAATATCAGTAAATGATATTATATATATACATATGGATGGATATATAGAGATATATGCATTTGCATGCACACACACAGTTTACATATTGTGCGTTGAAAAATGCCTCCAAATGACTGTTCTAAAATAACTAGCCTCAGTCTACTGTTTTCCTTCTGTTTTTTGTTTTTTTTAAAATTTTTCTATTCTTTTTGTTTTTTGTTTTTTTGGTTTTTCAATCCTTGTCATTGAGTACTCAATAAATGATTTTAATTCAATGAAGATGCATAAGATAAAGTTCTAAAGCTCGGTAAGAAGTCATTTTGCATCTCATTTTAGAAAGAGCATCCTTGTCATTGAGTAACACTAATGAATAGTTATAATTAAATGAAGATGCTTAACATTTTTCTTGAGAGTTGAAAAGTTGCCAGTGTTCTAAGAAATGGACTATGTACGATACAGTAGAATGGAGGAACACTCCCACTCCAACATAAGATCATAGAAGAGCCCTATTGTGACAAGCAGCTTCAGCCTAATATTTTGTCTTACCGTTTTCTCAGATTGCTATACTTGAACCGATGATAGCAGGATTGCAAGAAGCATTGCCAAGATCTATAGGACTACTACCATTTGATGGAGGTGTAGCAGGTATATCTTTTCCATAAAGGTTATAAATGTAGGAGTTTATGGTTTTTCTTTGAATTTTTTTTCCCCACTAATTTTAAGAATACTTTTTAGTTACATTATGTTTTAGCACTATTATTCACTTAAACGTTACAACATTGCACATAAGTGAAAAAGAAATGTCGAAGTATCAGGAGTATGACCAGGGTAATAAAGAAAACTAGAAGTAAATAGGGAAGAACTTCTACTATAGATAATTTATAGTACCCAAGTATCAACTTAAACAAATCAGCAAAACAGACTAATTTAAACTATTAACCAACTTGAAGTGATATATTACATTATTATTTGCACCGAGTTCAGGTTGCATCAGATTGATCAATGAAAGTCTTAACTGGGAAGCGAAGTCAGACCTCAGAGTGGAGGTCCTGCATGGAATAAAGGAGATTGGAAGTGTATTATATTTAATTAGCCTTCTTGATATAGTGCTGGTCAGTACTTCTGCAACTATTTTTCTCTGTTTTCCTTTTGAAATTATGCAAAAGTATCTGTACGTCTGCAATTTTTATTTCTGAAAGATTTATTTTCAGCCATTAATGAATTACTGTTTCACATTCAGAGTCCTATCTTGCAACTGTGGTAAATCCAAAATGCCTTCTTTCCCTATATTTGTTAGGTCCATTTGTATTCATTATTCAACAAATTTTCTGATTTTAAAAGAAAATTTAACCAAGAGAGTGTAACCCCCTTTGATAAACTCTTGCATTTGTATCTTGCTTTCATCCCACATAACAAGTAACCCTGCAGATCTTCCCATTGATGCTACATGGCTCTCTTATCCTCCAGATTGACTTAATTAGTTGCTTATGAAAAATTTCTTTTCTGGTCTCCTGAATTAATACCAAATCAGAGCATTGATTTTGTAAAAGCTGCTTAATTGCAAATCTTTTAGTGTTATCCCAAGTCGTCCAGTATTTTTTTTTTCTCCTTTTTTAGTCTGAAAAGGAAACAACACTTGAGAAAAAACAAAAAGAATTGCCAAGTACACTTAGAGCAATACATAGAACCATACAAGATAAATAAACAAGTAAAATAAATACATTTCCGTTTAAGCATAAAACTTAGAATAATCTGCAAAAAGTTTGGAAAGAGAACACCAAGAGGAAGGTTTAACTCAGGTAACTTCAAATTGATCAAACCGAGGTATGTGCTTGTCTTAAAAAACTCATTGGTTCCTTTCAAAAACCAAAATTCATTTTAGGTTTAACTGCATAACTGGGACTGAGGCTTCAGGAAACAACCAACTAGAATCTGAAAAATATTAATCTTGAACACATCACAGATCAGCCATATAGAGAACAACTTCCACCAACAAGCCTTGGAGAAACAGCACTCAAAGAAAAGATGTTGAAGCCCTTCAATATCCACCATACAAAGAGAACAAAATGAGGGAGACAAACAGTGAGATTGATAAGAAAATAATTGGCAATGACAAAAGCTAGAGCTAAGAGACTTCAAGAAGGATTAAATGGTTGCTTCCAAGCTAAGTTTCTAGCTTCTTCATTTTTCTCCATTTCTCCATTTTCTCTATTTTCTTAGACACTTCTCGCTTCTCACTTTTCTGTATTTTCCGAGTCACTTCTCTTTCCCCACTTATCTTTAGAGACTTTTTTATAGTTCCATTCCCAACACATACTTCAAATACATTTCATCTAATGGAAGCTTCCACAAGACTTTATAGAGTAGTATATCCATTGGAGAAGAGGCAACCAAATGCTTGTATATTTACAACCTGCTCAGCCGGTTGTATGTCGGCTTTTTAAGCCTATAAATTCTTTGCTTCCCTCATTTTTAGGATTATTGAACATTTGAATTAAAAACACTCTTTGTTTTACACCAGTACTTCTCCCTATTCATAGGGTGACTATTTCTATTCTATCTCTTTACAGGAAATTCATTCTATTCTCTCCCTCATGCCTCGTGCACGCCCAAACTTGCATAAGTGACATACTTAGGTCTTATCGTTTACCAAGTTAGAGTTTCCATTAGATACTCCTAAATGTGTGAGCAAACATGTGTATGGTTTATTTGATCTTCCTTCCCCTTTTATATTCAATATCATGTCTTTAGGATAAAAATTATAATTGCACTAGGCTGGCCTCTTTTTCTGAAGTGGCCTTTATGAAGCACTATGGCAGCAAATTAGAGTTCAGCTTTTCTCCAGGCAGCCCAAGTTTCAAGTTGGTTCAGTTTTCTGTGCATGAAGAAGAAGCTTTTATTCTCCTTTTTTGAATGAATTCTCTTTGTTCAAAGTTATATTAATATGCATGAGGAGCGCAACTTCAATTTCAAAATTTTTAGGCAGCCAAAGTTTCAAGTTGGTTTAGTTTTCAACTTTTCAACGGTGTGCATAAAGATCTTTGTTCAAGGATTAAGTTTAAAGTTTGTATGGTGTTGCCTTTTTCAAGAAGATCTTTGGCTGTCTTCATTCAAGAGCCGCTGTTTTTGCACTAATTCCATGGAAGTGTGCTGTCATGCATCAAAAATTTAGTTTCATTTGTCTATTTTTGGTGTATTTTGTTCTCCTAATTGTATTTCTTAGCGTTAGTCTTTTTTCATTATATCAATGAAAAGAGTTACATAGTAGTATTGGAACATTGAGAACAAATTGTAAGAAAGATCATCAGTCAATTTAGGTTCTTTTTCCTGCAAAAATAGAGAAACTACCATTTGCAGTTCTAATTTCTTTTTGTAGAGAAACTACTATTTGCAGTTCTAATTTTTTTTACTTCCTTAAGGAATAGAATCATAAAAATAAAAAATAAAATTAATTAATTAAAAAAATTGAGATGAAGTGGTCGTGTGATAAGTGACTCATTAGTCTATGATTCATGGAGATGAAAAGCTCGAGGATAGATACTAATTGTGTCAACAGATGATAAATTGGTTTGTAGGAGTTGTGGAAAGTCGATCAATTTGCTCCATATTGAAGACACTTGAGCATCTACAAATATAAGTAAGATAAGTCTATTTGGAGTTAAAGATAGGTTGGGTGGTTTAGTGTTACATAAATTGGAAGATCAGGAGGATTACTTGTTATTTGGGATGAAAGTAAGATGAAGGTATTGGAGTACAATTAAGGTAAAGGTATTGGAGTACAATTAAGGTAAAGGTATTGGAGTACAACTAAAGCGTCTGTGAGTTTAACTCTTACTATTCATTTATTGAACCCTGCCAACAACCAAACCAAACCTTGTCCCAAGATCTCTTCAAATCCTAGAATATTCTATGGTTCTTCTCAGTTCTCATAAACAAATTGAAGTTAATTATCTCTTCAGAAAGTACCAAAATGTTTGGTGTCCACCGGATATCTTTACAAGCGTTAGATGTTTTGCAAATCAACTTTTGATTAAGCATAATGAACATACACTTCCCAACTTTTGGGCAACGTGTATGTTCACTATGTATTTGTTATAGTGCTAAATATTAGTATTATTATATTATTGTTAACATTTTTGTCATATTATCCTTTGCTGTTTTTTTATTTACCCTCTCCTACTTAGGTTGCCCTTGTATACATGTATATATATATTTCTTCTGTGAATGAAATAATGGAATTTTGATTCTCTTAAACCTTAGCTTTTAAGATTAAATGTCTTGAATTGATTAGTGTTTTTCCCTTTATTAAAAATTTGTAAGGGAGAGTTCAATTAAATGCCTGTTTGTGATATTAAGCACTGTCATGATAATGTAATAGTCTTCAACTTAGGGAGCCGACTTTTGGATACATTCCATTGACAAAATATTAAGAGACCGAATAGTGATTGTTGCCCATGATTATAATTTTCTATTTAGTGGTTAAACATTTGAATCTTGTTATTGATCTCTTGGTGACTATGAAATATGGATGAACTAAAAGTTTCTCTTCTTCCTCCAAAAACCAGAGAGAATTAGACATCACACATTTCATGCAGACAGCACCTTGGTTAGGGATAATTCCAGGTGCTGATGGGCAAATATTGCATTCTCAAGATGGAGATAGCCCTATTGTAAGCCTATTCAAGTCAGCAACAAGTGCGATTGTTTCAAATCCTGGAAACCCTAATGGAATGTCATACTATACCATGTCAAAACAGGCTGAAGCAGCAGGTTTTCTACTATATCACACCCTAACAATCTCTTTACTGTTCATTTGACAATTTCTACTATTTCACCCAGGTTGCATGATTCCGGTTTTGCTAACCGAGAATATTTTACTGTTTTAACTTTAAGTCATGTTATCATACAAGTCTAGATTTCCGTCATGTGTACATGTGACAATGTGCTACCAGAAAATTAAAACTGGTGACTGCTTCTGGCTATTATAACTGGAAGCAATTTTGGGATGGTGGAGGTGCTTTTCCATCCTCCCCTTTGTGATAATATCCTATGGTGTTGTGCTTTATTGTTAGGTTTAATACGCACCTTTGGGCTTCTGGACTAAGAATTTTTAAATAATCCTTTAGGCCTGGTCCTTTTGGATTGGACACCTCTTTTACTATATTAGTCTGACAATGTTTTTTATTTAAAAAATATTTTAGTTTTTTTTCAAACTAAAAAATGTTTATTTTTTCTTTTTCTTTTTCTTTTTCTTTTTTCTTTTTCCTTTCTCCCTCCTTCCATCCATGGCTGTTGTCACCCCATCTTTTTCTTTCTTCTCTTTTCCTTTTCTATTCTTCTTTCCTCTTCTTCCTTTATTCTTCTTTCTTTTTCTCCACCTCTACTCTTTCCTTTTCCTTCTCCTCTCTCCCTCACCATGCTAACTTTCTAGACTTATTTGGGAATACTTTTCATAACTAATTTCTTCTAAATTGTTTGGGATAAAATTTGAAAACTCGATATCAAAGAGTGTTTAGTACATTAAAAAAAAAAAAAAAAAAAAAAAAAAAAAAAAAAAAAAAAAAAGAAAGAAAGAAAGAAAGAAAGAAAGAAAAATAAACCTTGCCATATAAAAGTAATAAAACAGAATTTTAAAATAGGAAAAGAAAACAAATCGAAATACATAAAAATTTAAATTATTTTTATTTTAAAATAATAAATCAATAAACTAAAGGGGTGGAGCCTAAAAATAAAAAACAAAACATAATCATGGAAAGGAGATCCAATTTTTGTTTGTTTTTATGCTTCACCCCTGTATTTTATTTATTAATTATTTTAAAACAAAATAATTTTATATGATCGAAGATATGAGATAGTTGAAAAATTAACTTCCCAGGGAACTCACTCAAAAAAGTTGAAGCACACACCTCCCAAATTTTCACCCCTAGGCTGGGAACTAAAGAACTGACAGTTGCTTATTTATGCAGAATAAGGTGACATCTCTGTGGTATGATTTGTGTCTTCTAACACTTATTCAAAATACACCACTATGAGTGTAATAGATTTGTGAAATAAATCTTCTAAACCTTGGAAGACAAGATGAATTAGCTTTTGAAGGACTTCTAACAGTGCCTTTTGACACAATGAAAGTGTCCTAGTTGGCAAAGTGTCAAATCTTAAAGGGAATGTGCGACAACCACTTGACTATGGGAGGAGTAACATAGCACTGCTTCTCATAGAGAGTTAACATCACATTTCATCATTGTGGTCCTGAAAGGAGAAAGGTTCAAGATTATCTCCAAAGGGAAGGTTTAAGTAGGCCATTGGCAGAATCCTCACAACCTATCAACTGAACTCATCTCGCAAGCTGATGGGGTGCACAATTGATAGTGACAACTTAGTACTAGGACAAAAAAATGGACTCAAATTGCTGTTGGATCTATTAAGATTAGTGATTAACAAATGACTCCTTCTCCCAAAGCAAAAGAAAATGATGTTCCTCATCATGTAACTAATGTTTTTGAGTGCCTCTCCTCTTAGCGTGCAGATAGCTCGTCACAATGAGCCTTGTGTCACAATCGCTCTTTCGGAAGCTTCTCTTAGCGATTGTGCTGCACTTGTTCCCGCTCACGAACAAGTCAGCCAACTCGAATACGGACTGCCGATGGCACACCGAGTGCCTCTCGCAACCTCCACCCCCGATTTAGGGAAAACGGTTTTAGAAAGCGGGTTTAGAGAAAAGGTTTTCGTAAGAAGTTTTGTGAATGTGAATAAAGAAAGAAAGATTGTAGTAGACTAGAAAGCAATAAGCAACAACAACAGCTTTATAGAGTACTACTCCGGGTATGAGGAAGTGATGGTTAGTCTTATCCCCATATAGTGCATTCTGAACAAAAAGCCAACTGGCGCCCCTGTATATGCAAAAGGGCGAGTGGTCACTTACAATGAAAATGTAAAGAAAGCAAGCTAACTAAGCTAATACAATACAAGATATGAAAGTATGCTAGAAGGGGGTTGGATCGGGCATGCGGCCATGGGCAACAGGCCCTGGACAAGCATGACCGTTACATTCTCCCCCACTTAATTGGTTGACGTCCCCGTCAACTGACCTTGTTCAAAACCTGCGATGGCTGGAGCTGCATTCTTCAAATCTTCGGCCCGCTCCCAACTGATCTCTTCGTCGGGGAGATCCTTCCATTTCACTAAGAACTCTGTCAGTTCTCGTCTGGGTCTTCCAATACGGCGCGTACGTTTATCCAGGATTTGTGCAACTTCTTTCTCAGCAGAACTCTTCATCGTGACCGGTGGGCGCCTTAGCATGTTTCGCTGTTCATCCTCGGGATCGGGATGATAGGGCTTTAGGATACTCACATGGATGACAGGATGAATCTTCATCCATGAGGGTAACTGAACCCTATATGAGGTTCTCCCGACTTTCTCAATTACCTCCACTGGACCTTCATATTTCCTTACTAGCCGTTGGTCTCTCTGGCCTCGGAAACGAAACTGTTCCGGTCGTAGCTTGATCAGGACCTTGTCCCCAGCTTGAAACTCAAGGGCCCTCCGCTTCTTATCAGCCCACTTCTTCATCCTCCTCGATGCTCTTTCTAGGTAGGCGCGAGCTATCTCAGAGGTTTTGCTCCACTCTTTAGTGAAGTTATGTGCCTGAGGACTTTTGCCTGCATAAGGGTGGTCCACCAAGTGTGGCATGAGTGGCTGTCTGCCGCACACCACTTCGAAGGGCGTTTTTCCGGTCGCGGAACTCTGCTGGCTATTGAAGCTGAACTGAGCCACATCTAACAACTGGACCCAGTTCTTCTGCCTAGCGTCGATAAAGTGACGCAGATATTCCTCGAGCATACTGTTGAAGCGTTCCGTCTGGCCGTCAGTTTGGGGATGATAGCTAGAGGAGATATTCAGTGTTGACCCCAATATTTTGAACAATTTTGTCCAGAATGTCCCAGTGAATCTTCCGTCCCGATCGCTAACAATGCTCGCGGGGACACCCCATAATTTCACAATGTGTTTGAAGAACAGCTGAGCAGTCATTACGGCTGTGCACATTTTCGGCGTTGGGACGAAAGTGGCATATTTTGAGAACCGGTCGATGATAACAAGGATCGATTCAAACTCTCCCACCTTGGGCAAATGGGTGATGAAGTCGAGAGACACGCTCTCCCATGGTCTAGAGGGCACAGGTAGGGGTTCCAGCAGACTCGCTAATTTCGCCCTTTCGACCTTATCTTGTTGGCAGACAAGGCAAGTCTTGGTAAATTGCATGACATCGTCTCGAAGGCTTGGCCAATAGTAGCCTTGTTTCAGAAGGGCATAAGTCCTCTGCCAACCATTATGTCCTGCCCACGGTGTGTCGTGACACTTCTTCATCAGCGACCTACGTAACTCCCCGGATCTGGGGATGTAGAGGCGATTGCCTTTGGTGTATAGTAGATCATTTTCCACCCAGAACTGGCGTGTCTTCCCCTCTCTGGCCAACTGTAGGATGGCCTGCGCCGCTGTGTCATTTGTCAAGTGAGTTTTGACAGTCTCTCGTACTGTTGCACTCAACGTACTTGCTTGTAGGCGGGCGAACATGCACAGGGCCGCATGTTCGCTCTTTCGGCTAAGAGCATCAGCCGCTTGGTTACTTTTCCCCGGTCTGTTCGAATTGGAAGTCGAACTCCGCTAGACACTCCTGCCACCGTGCCTGTTTCGACGACAACTTCGGTTGGTTGAAGAAGTGACAAATGGAGTTGTTGTCGGTCTTGACCACGAACTTGGCCCCCAAGAGATACTGTCTCCAGGCCCTCAAGCAGTGAACTACTGCTAACATCTCTTTCTCGGAGGCGGCATACCTCCGTTCGGCATCATTTAGTTTCCTACTCTCATACGCAATGGGGTGTCCGTCTTGGAGGAGGACACCGCCCAACGCGAAGTCAGAAGCATCAGTCTCTACTTCAAATGGTTTGGTCACGTCGGCAATTTCGAGGATCGGCCCCTCAGTCATCACTTTCTTCAAGCCCTCAAAGGCGGCTTGACATTCAGGAGTCCAGCTCCATTGGCTATCCTTCTTCAACAGTTCGGTTAATGGCCCTGTTCTTTTCGAGAATCCTTCTACGAACCGCCTATAGTAGTTGGCTAGTCCGAGGAAGGATCGTAGTTCGGTCACGGATGATGGTACCCTCCAGTCTCTAATCGCGGCGACCTTGCCCTCTTCCATACCAATCCGACCACACTCAATCACGTGGCCGAGGAAATTTATGCGTTCTTGGGCAAAGGAGCACTTCTCTCTCTTTACATACAACTGATTTCTCCTCAGCTTTTCAAAGACTAGTTGGAGGTGATGTCGATGGTTCTCCAGCGAGGCACTATAGACCACAATGTCATCAAGATACACTACGACGAATTTGTCGAGGTATTCGTGAAACACTTGGTTCATTAGGGTACAGAACGTTGCTGGAGCATTGGTGAGGCCAAAGGGCATCACGAGGAATTCGAAGGCTCCGTATCTCGTGACACAGGTCGTCTTAGGTTCGTCTCCTTCAGCAATTCGAACCTGATAATATCCAGACCGTAGGTCCAGCTTCGAGAAATACTTAGCACCGTGAAGCTGATCAAACAAGTCAGTAATGATAGGAAGGGGATATTTGTTGCGGACTGTGAGCTTATTCAAGGCCCGATAGTCGATGCAACCGGAGGCTCCCATCCTTCTTCTTCTGGAACAGTACTGGGGCTCCGTAAGGGGCCTTCGCCGGTCTGATAAATCCTGCATCTAACAACTCGTCTAACTGTTTCCAAAGCTCAGCCAATTCTGGCGGGGCCATCCGATATGCATTCTTGGCAGGCGGCTTTGCCCCTGGTAACAACTCAATCTCATGGTCAATCCCCCTTCGTGGGGTAAGGACTTGGGCAAGCTTTTCGGCATGACGTCCCGATACTCTTCCAAGACAAATAGAACGTCTTGGGGGATCTCCTCTTCAGTGGACTCAACTGATTCTATCGGGGTGGCCATGAACGTGGGTTCGTCGTGGGCCAGGCCTCTCTTCAATTGAAGGGCTGAGATCATTCTCACCCCATTTGGCTGCTTGATACTGGCTTGGACTACGGTCGGTGTAGATCCGGTAATGACTAAGCATTTGGCGAGGGGCATTGGTATAACTTTATGTTCAAGTAGGAATTCCATCCTCAGTACCACGTCGAAATCATCCATCTTGACAATCACGAAGTCAACGAAGCCCTTCCAGTCTCCTAACTTCACCGGAGTTCTCTTCGCTATCCCCGTAATCGGTAGGGTTGCGGAATTCACAGCTTTCATCTTCCCTGCATCTCTTTCCCAAGTTAAGTTCAGGCGGCGAGCTTCCGTTTCAGCCATGAAGTTATGGGTAGCCCCAGAGTCAACCATAGTATTTTTGGCCGATCTTTGGTTGACCCAAGCGTCCACATACATGAGACCTTTCTCTAGTGGCTCCGTCGCCTTTCCCATATTCTTCTGGAGTGCAGATAAGAATTTCAATGCCCCCATCCTAGGATTCTCAATTTCTGCAGCTGGCTCGATTACCGTCTCCTCCAGTTCAGCCTTGTCTTCGGAGGTAGAGGCTAACGTGGCTTGAAAAGCATTGAACGCGGTTCGATTTGGACATTCGCCCGCCCTGTGTGGCCCTCTACATATGAAACAAGACAGGGGGCGATTGTAATTGTTATGCTGTTGTGGCGGCCCCCGCCAGTTGTTTCCTGATCTCGGTTGGGATGATTTACGGTCCCCCCCTGTGTTTCTGTCTCCTCCCCCAGGTCTGGGAGGACTGGAACGGCTGTTTCTGTTTCCCCCATTTGAGGAAGTTGATTGCTTCCTCACATCTTATGAGTCAGTGCTAAGGTCGTATAGCCGTTTAGCTGCCGCATAGGCAGAGGGGAGATCCTGTACTCTCCGTTCATATAGTTTTGATATCGCCCACGGTTTCAGCCCTTCCACAAAGCAAAAGACCTTGTCTTTTTCAGACATATCTCGTATGTCCAACATGAGTCCTGCAAACTGTTTTACATAGTCCCTGATGTTACCTGTTTGCTTTAGCTCTCGGAGTTTTCGTCGAGCCAAGATCTCGACATTTTCAGGGAAGAACTGTGAACGAAGTTCTTGTTTCAATCTATCCCAAGTATCAATAGTGCAGCGTCCTTCCTGTATGTCTGTAAATCGTGATCTCCACCACAGTTTCGCATCTTCAGCTAGATGCATCGTTGCTAGTGTGACTTTCGACTCTTCAGTCACTGTGTTCGTCGCCTTGAAGTATTGCTCAAAGTCGAAAATAAAATTTTCCAGGGCTTTCGCTTCTCGCACCCCACAGAAGGGTTTCGGTTCTGGGATTTTTATTCTGCTCACTGTCATTGCTCCCCCAGATGGGGCTTGGTTCCCTACCGCTCGGATGGTGAGATTCACCCTAGCACTCACATCCGCTATCTCGGCTCTGACGACATCCAAGGCCGACCGAAAGTCTTCAGATAAATCGGTTACCATCTGAAGTATTGCTTTTTGGGAGCTGTCCAGCTCTTCGACACGCTCCTCTATGTGGGCAACAGAGCCCGAGGAGCTATCGCCTCGTTCAAAGCTGCCGGACCGTACTGTTTTGGTCTCGAGGGTCTCTACCCTCATCATCAATTCTCTGACGGGTAATCCGTCTAGGCGGCCTACCACCGCATCGATTCCATCGGCTTTCTCGGCAACTTCTTGTAGCCGAGTCTCAAGGAAACGGACATTATCTGGGACCTCTCTCAGGTAGAGCATTTGTTCTTCCATCTCTACCAATCTGTCCACATGGGACTTGTTCAGGTTCTTCGTCGCCGACATGATCACTGATCTTCCCTCTATAAGCCAACCTGGCTCTGATACCAACTGTCACAATCGCTCTTTCGGAAGCTTCTCTTAGCGATTGTGCGGCACTTGTTCCCGCTCACGAACAAGTCAGCCAACTCGAATACGGACTGCCGATGGCACACCGAGTGCCTCTCGCAACCTCCACCCCCGTTTTAGGGAAAACGGTTTTAGAAACGGGTTTAGAGAAAAGGTTTTCGTAAGAAGTTTTGTGAGTGTGAATAAAGAAAGAAAGATTGTAGTAGACTAGAAAGCAATAAGCAACAACAACAGCTTTATAGAGTACTACTCCGGGTATGAGGAAGTGATGGTTAGTCTTATCCCCATATAGTGCATTCTGAACAAAAAGCCAACTGGCGCCCTTGCATATGCAAAAGGGCGAGTGGTCACTTACAATGAAAATGTAAAGAAAGCAAGCTAACTAAGCTAATACAATACAAGATATGAAAGTATGCTAGAAGGGGGTTGGATCGGGCATGCGGCCATGGGCAACAGGCCCTGGACAAGCATGACCGTTACACCTTGCATCTAAAAACTTGAAATTATATTTTTTTAAAAAAAATAGAAAATAAAAAGCACTCAAACACAAGAATTCTTTAACCATTGTTGTTCTTTCTGATGGAAAGTGTATATATTCAAGAATTCAAGACAAAAGATAAACAACAGAGCTGCAAAGAAAAAGGTTTTTTTTTTTTTTTTTTTTGCTGTTTTCACCTTTAGCAACCGAAAATATGATATAAATTCATTTTTAAAATAAATAATTGGCATTTTACACATGAACTGGGCCATAATAGTGTTGACTGCTCCAGGTACCTCTAAAGAATGGAAAACTTTAAACGAGCCTTGTCAATCTTTTTTCATGCTAGAAAATTATCAATGTATCTGCTCCAGGCACAATTTTAGCAGTTATATTTAATAGCCAACTTTTTACATCCACTTTTCTTTTTGCACCCTCCCTGTTTTAGTTATATTCTCCTTCCCTTTTTTCCTCACCTTGTTTCCTCTCCTTCCTGTTTTAGTTATATTCAATCTTTCTGTTTTTGCAGATCTTCTGTACAAATCTAACTTGAATACTGGAAGTGTTCTAGAATATGCACTTGCCTTTACAAGTGCTGCTCTGGATAAATACTGTAGCAAATGGAGTGCTGCTCCCAAGACTGGATTCATTGACATCACTACTTCAAAAGATTTCTATAGGATATATAGTGGACTTCAAATAGTGAGCCTCACTACCCTTTTTATCCGTTGTTTTGATTTGTCTTTTCTATTGAAAGTGTTGTTTCTTAAAAATAAACAATAAATAAATAACTGCATTATGATTATTGTTTATCTTCTTTCAATCATTTTCACCTAAGGGTATATGTTCTAAATTGATTATTAATTTTTTATCCATGGTTGGTTTGTGATGCAGCATCAAGACAGAAGCTTAGACTCTAATCAGATTAGATCATGTTTTTAAAATTTGATTGTTGCTTTAATTTCACTGTCGTTATTTTATGTAATTCTCCTCTTTAATTAAATGGAATTGATGTTACCCAAGTGGTTAATGTGTATGATTTAGTTCATTTTCTATAGAGAGCTTGAAATTTATTTCATGTACAATATACAGTTACTAACGGAATTTAATTTCATTACCTTCTATATACCAGAATGATATTAAAATTGAAGCTGGTTGTTAGTTACCTGACTACATGAGGCTTTTAGTTCATCCGTGGTTTACTCAACTTCATAAAATGAATTGTTTGTTTCGTTAGGGTTTGTTAGATGATATAATAAAATTTACCTTTACCTATTAGCTTAAGCTTTTGGATTAATCAGTGATTTAAGATGGTATCAGAGCAGGTCGGTTTAGGAGGTCTTGTGTTCAAACCCCTTCAATGTTATTTCCTCCCCAATTAATATTTATTTCCATTTGTTGGGTCTTCTTCATATTTCAAACCCACAAGTGATGGAGAGTGTTAGATGATATAATTAAATTCACCCATTAGCTTAAGTTTTTAGGTCAATCGGTGATTTAAAAGAGTTCATATAGTAACATGTAACTAAAACAAATTATGAACTCACTAAGGATTTGGACTCGTGATATGGGGTATTAATTCATTGACCTAAATAAAATGTATCTTTCAAACAGAGAAACTGATAATAAAGCTGCTAAATAAAGTAAATTGTTATTTCAAATGGAATATGTGGAGATCAAGGATGTAGAATTCTAATCTTATAGCATCATTTTCACATATAGCATGGAATCATTTAATGCATTTTTTAATGAAATTTCTATATCTTGTTTTGAGTTTGTCTTTTTGTAACTTATGATGAATGTGTGCTGTGAGCGTTTCTCTAAATAGTCCTAGTTATAATGTTGGTTTAGTTTTGATTTGATCTATTTAAACTTCTTGTTTTTTCATTTGAGTTGTATTTTGTATCCTTGTATTTGGAGCATTAGATGGTTAGATGGTTTGTGCTGCAAATAAATTAAAATTATCGATTTTCCCCATTTCTTGTAGTAATAAGTGAATCTAAGCTTATGTAAAACCTCAATTTCTTTTTACAGTTAATTTTTTTTTAATATACAGTAAATGATCTAAATATTTCTTGCTGATATTATTTTGCTACGTATTCAAGGGTTACCTGGAAGAGTCTGCTCAAACACCTTCAAACAACCATGAACTGCTTGGTGATTCAGTAGCTTGGGGTGGTTGCACAATTGTCTACCTGCTCGGGCAACAGCTACATTTTGAGCTGTTTGATTTTTCGTACCAACTCCTGAACATAGCTGAGGCAGAGGATGGAGCAATTGTGCAAGCTCATAAGAGTTCCCATTATATGCAGGTTTGAAATTATAGTTTTTTTTTTTTTTTTTTTTAAACAACAAAACTTTACATCGACAAGGGAGTGAATTTAAAGAAAATAAAAAGATTCGAATGGAAAAATAAAAGCATGCCAACTGAGGCATAAATCTTTAATAGAACATCCACCCAAGAGTTTGGAGAGAGGCAGAGAGCACAAGCTGATGGAGAAATTCAACTGCAGTCCACATACCTCAATTAAAGATGAAAACTTGGAAGGGATTGAGGTGGTGGTCTTAGCGACTAGGGATAATCTTTGAGGATCTTCAATCAATTGTTCTTGAGCATCAACCAAGAACAAAGTTTCAAAAGCATCAGCAGAAGAATTATCAACAAAAAGATCTTCAAGCTGTTTCCTCTAAAGATGCGTCAAGTTCCACACTGTACATACTAATTTTAGATTCACCATCAGATTCAATAATATTAAACAAGCAGTCAAGATCCTTGTTCTGATCAATGTTAATCTTGGTACCCACATGTAGACTTCAAATGAGACCGTGACTGGATGCCTTGTTCATAATGTTTATGCAAACTCAATTAAAGCTAGTAAAGAAGATCCACTGTTTAGCCTTATCAAAGTTTAAATATCAAATCGAATCTCCTGGAGTTATACAAACACATACAAATTTGGTCCTCAACCAATATACTAAGAAATACGTACATGTTCGAAAAGTTATGCATTTCAACTGCTGTTTAACTGTGATGATTGTATTTTTCATCATCTGTGGCATGTTTTCTCACGAGTTAGTTGCATTTTTTGGCTTCACGGACCTTGTTTTTCTATATGCAGGGATGGGAGTCGTTAATAGAAGCCATGAAGAAGGCGAGAAGATTGAACAACCATGTATTCTCAATGCTGAAGGCACGTTGTCCTCTTGAAGACAAGACTGCTTGTGCCATTAAGCAGAGTGGAGCTCCTCTTCATCGTATTAAATTTGAGAACACTGTCTCTGCTTTTGAGACACTGCCCCAGAAGGGTGCCGTCAGCTAATTCCAATATGCTTCCTCTGTAGGAGAAACTTCAACTCTTTTTTTTTTTTTTTTTTTTTTTTTTTGGCTCTAGAACATTACCTACTTTGATATTGATGCTAATTGTTTCACATTTGTGATAGTAGTAGCTGTATTATCAATGAGAATGATGGTGAGCCATAGCTAATTCTGATGTTTTAAAACCATTTCTTTCGCTTTCTTTTATACATGTTACGGGGGTGTTTGTAAGTTGATTGTTTTTCATGCATGATGTTTTCTTGAGTTGCCACTGAAAACAATGGGCTATTTTCACACTGATTACTTTGATCAACTCTAATGCCACTTCATTCTGTTCTATTAAAAGTCAAGTCCCAAATAATCCCCACTTGTTTGCCACATAATTTGAGGCAAGATTATCACCACCCTTCATATACTCAACCCTCCACCTACAAAAATCAGCCTTCTCGTATGGTCATGGATTTGTTCTGTTTGGTATTGGTTGTTTTCGATCTTATTGCAACGTGAAGAGCTTAAATGTCATGCAACAGTTCATCAACACAATTAGCATCAAAATTAAGTCGGTGATCTTAGAGGCATTTGCAAATGTGACAGACTAAAGTGCTTGTTTTGTAATTTCATGGACCAAATAGAGATGAACTGCAAACTTTTGGAACCAAAAGTGCATTTAGCCATAAACAACACATTTAAATAATTAATAGATGCAGTTTCTTAGATATTATCTAAAATAATCTATCAAATCCTTGACAATATCTTGTGCCATAAAGTAAAACCTCACTTCAAAACTATCATTTAATCTTTCTTAAAACATTAGGAAAAAGCAAAATTGGGTACAAAAATGTTCAATAAAAATTCTCCTATCAAGTTTTGGAATTCTTCTCTTTTGAACAATTGTAGAAAAATATAAATCCTTGCAAACTTTAATATAAGATTTTTAAGATGTGTTTGGATTAACTTTCTAAATGTCCAAATAAATGTTTATAATTGTAAAAAAAAAAAAAAAAAAAAAAAAAAAAAAAAGTGTTTTATAAATCTTTAGAAAGTCAATCCAAACGGGTTTTTAGATAACCATTGCTTCCAAACCAGAATCTTTCAATTAAACAAAGCTTCAAAGCTAAATATTTCAATTGAACAAAGTTTCCATTTAACCAAAACTTGAATGCTTCAATTTTTTTTTCCCAATAAAGTTGATCTCTAATTGTTTATATAAGCTAGTTAGGGGATTTATGAACCTACAAATTATAATCTTAAATGATCCAAACTAATTCATTAAGCTAGTTTAATCAATTTTTATTCATTTAGTATAGGTCACTCCACTATAGACCTAGAATTGCACTCTTGCATTATAGGATATGTTGTGTCCATGGAGATAATCATTAAAAGCAAGTTGATCCTTTCACAACTTGTTCTTAATTACAATTTGGTCAAATATTTGTTATACTCGTGTAATTACCTCTTACACCTTTAATATCATTGATTCTGTAATGAATAATATATTTATGATTCAATTATAAACCAAGCCTCTCTCAACTCTATGACAGGATGGGGCCCCTTTGTTTAAGTCATGAAATCAATACTCAAAGGAACTATCTACTTACCATATATGAAGAAGTGAATTTCATCTGAGTTATTTTTACTCATACAACCCAAAGTTTTCTTTATTAAAAAAAAATAATATGTTGTTGGAGGAAGTTATTTTTTATAACCCTCTCCCCTTATTTCTCTCCTAAGTGTGTAACTGGTGCAGGGAAAGATAAAAAAAATGGTTTTTATCTTCTATAAAATGATACATAGAACTTCCTACAAAATCACTCTGCAGAATTCTCTCACAATTATTGCAAGGAGAGAATACACAGATTTCTTTGTAGTGGTGTCCGGCCAATTAGGTTTTAGCGTTGCTATTTTTGTGCATTCATACATTTGTGGGAGAGCAAGTTTGTTCGCGATCGAAGAGGAATTTCGTGAAGTTTTCGGTCTTCAAGGGTAAGTATTTCATCCCTTTAATTCCTCTTTAAAATTCTATAAAACATGTTGTATTATTAGAATGCATATGAAACGTTTCTGTCCTCTTAAATTTATGTTGTTTATGTAAAATTCAAAATTGGGCTTCTGCATCAAGTGTTCACATGAATTTCAATTGGTATCAGAGCCAGATTTTTTAGTCTCAATTTTTATTTTTCTAGAATTAAATTCAGATCTATGGTCAGAATTTTTTTTCCTGTTATGTATTTATGTATGATGAATGTGGGATTTGCAAGTTTTGGATATTTTCGGGATCGGCTTTAGAATTTTCTTTTTTATTCCATATGTAAGGACCAATTGTTTTTTTTTTTTTGGGTATAATAATTACTATCGAGTCTATAAATTAAAGTATGGGTCATTCATGTAGTTTTCTAGCGTCGTTTTGGTGAAATTCAGGGCCAAATCGGAGGAATTCAAAGAAAAAAATCGCACTGTATAGAGGTTGTCTGTACAGCAGCATTGCGGCATTGTAAACTAGCGCTGCAATGCTCCAACGCGAGGCTGCGAAAGGTTTTTTCCGTAGTGTCGCGACGCTATCACTCCAAACGTGATGCCGCGGGCGAGGAGACCGGTTCGGCAAGCGGTTCATGGTCTAGAGGTTCAAAGGGGCGGTTCGCTTCTCCCAGGTGGTTCAGTGGCAGAAATTCTTCTTATATTCAACTTGTTTGTAATAATTGTATTTTAAATTTATTTTTATCAATTAAATTAATATAAATTTTATATAATTTAATTAGTGGTTTAGGAAGCCAACCCCGATCCAAAATATTGTTTTTGAATTATACATTGGATGTATGGCAATTTTTATTTAATATATGTCAGTATGTCATATAGAAAAGATCTCACCATAGGATATACATTTGTTCATATATAATTTTAATATAAATGTTATATTATGAGCTTGCAAGATTTTTAGTTAAGCATGTTCATGCATCATATAGTATAATAGTTATAATATATGGTTGCATGCATTAATAACATATCCATGCATCAATGACATATACATGTATCAATAACATATCCATGCATCATTTATATTATAAATATTATAATATACAATTTCAAATGTATGGATATATGTTATTATATTTTTTTCATTACCATAGTATATAACTGTTATGTATGGTATGTAATGAAAAATGGGATTGAATGATTGTTGAATGAAAAAATTTGGCCCAGTCAAATTGTCATGTCATTTCCCAAATCAATGACAAAATTACAAATCGTCAAATTTGGGGTCATTTAAAAGTTAACATTGATAGAGTAAACATGCATAACACGAAAGCAAACAGAATCATTAAGCACTCTAATTCAATTAATTTGAGTAACAAGCATGCAAGTTCACAATTTTGTCATTAGGGTTTCAAGTTGAATACCTTTGATAATTTTCACAAATTCCTTGCTTTCTCCACGGAATTCTCCTTCAAGCTTTGCCGTAGAACCTTCACAAAAGTCTTCTCTACTAATCTCAGCCTTGGATTGAATGGTGGAACTCCAATTCGGAGGGAATTTGGATTGAATTGGAGGGTTAAATAGAAAAGCAAGTTTTTTGCAGAAAATTTTCAGAATTTCGTTTGCATACCTCAAATTCAAATGAATTCTGAGGTATTTAATCAAATTAAACATGCGAAATCAATTAATTAACTATTTGACACTTCAAATATCACCAAATTAGTGGGCTAGGTGTTTAATTTGGTGAAAATCCACTATGGATTTACAAATATTTTTTCAATTTTTTCAATTTTAGTTTTATTCAATCTAATTTTCAAATTAAATTAAATTAAATTAAATCTAAATTCAATTTCTGAAATTGAAATTCTAAAATTTGAAATTGGTTTAATTTATTAAATAATTTTAATTAATTAAACAATAGTAATTTAATATCAAATATTAAATTGATAAAAATACCTAATTCAAACATGAATTCCCTGTTTATGTAATCAATATTTAAATATATTAAACTTTTCAAATACATTTAATTTCAATAAATTTAAACGTTAATTATATCGAATATAATTATCTAAACCTTAATTTGAATTTGAACATTTCAAATTCACTCAATATCCTAATCTAAGGTAATCCTTTTACGAGTTAGTAGAGGAATCTAATGAACCTATAGATCATGAGCTTCAATAATTTGAGATTAACTAGCTAGACTCTTTAAACTGAATTAATCAATATTACCAAGACATACCACTATAGCTCAGTAGTTGCACTCTCTTTACTATAGATATATTTCTGTCCACTTGATTTAACCATAATCAGTAAGTCGATACTTGACGGGTCGTTCATATTTATAGCTAGGTCAAAATTACCGTTTTACCCTTGTAATACATCTTGCTCCTTAAGTTTTCATTGATCCTCTATTAAATAATTGGTTTGTGGTCTAACCAATAAACCAAATCCCTCTCTATCATGAGAGAGCGGGACCTCTTTGTTCAAGACCAGGAGTCAGCACTTAAGGAAACAACCTATCTGCTAACCCTAAGATGAGCAGGAGTGAATTCTTTCTTGTAGAACTATGTCCTTAGCTATCTATCTGATCTTACCCCTAAAATGGGAGGCTATTGAGTGGTGATGTTGAATCGCTCCCACCTATGCAGATTAAAGGATAGTTCCAAATAAACAGGAGTTCATAGTTAGCTCAAGATTAAGATCGAGTTACCCTAGGTCATCAATTTGAAATAGTCAGTTTTAACAATAAATGATTGTTATAAAGAAAAGTGACTATTTTGTGGTCCGATCTTATGCAAACATCTTTTGCTAGTATGCTCCCACTCGCATGTCTCCACATGAACAATTTTAGGATCACATCGTTTGTATTAATATACAAAGTGAGTCGCATCCATAGTGTCCCCAGGATAAGGTACCCAACCTCATCCATATACTTATAGACCTTTTTTGCTATATTCTAAAACTTGATCCTTTTTTATATCTCTACGTAAAGTTTAAGTATTCATGTTATAGTCATGGTTCGTTTATTGGATCTTATAAAAAAATGTATTCAGTAACATCTTTATTGATAAAAACTTCAACAACAACTTTATAGTGAATAGAATATGTTTAATGTTTACAAGCTGCGAGTTTTAGGACATACCCAATAGACATGTGTCCCAAATTGAAACTAAAGACTTGGCAGATTCCGTAAAGACACTTGTTTTCATCATGACCATTGGATTGAGTAAAATTAATTTGGTCCAATTTGATATTATAATTTAGGCTAAAGCGCATTTAAGCTCAAAAATGGGCTTAATTTGGCTCAAATGCCAAAATAGGCCAAAATCCAACTAATTGAGCCCAAGGACCAGGCCCATGGTGAAAAAACTCGTTTTGCAGAGAATCTATGAGCGGAAGTGGATCGTCCAAATCTCATTTCGATTGAAACAAACATTTACAGTAAAGCAACCAGATTATGCATCATAACATAAATTACAGCATGCTTTTGAATAAGAAACAAGGTTGAAAAGATAATTCCTTTGAAGAACTCTTCTTCACGTAAATCCCTCGAACTAACTCGAACTCCTCGAATAGCAATGAACTCTCCTCGAACAAACAACAACCAGAACACTCGAACCAAAAGTGAAGGACACTACCACTTGGTGACCTTGGTATTCTCGGGGTGAGAACTCATAAATGGTGGGCTCTGGCTATTTTGGTTAGGAGGCTGTTTAGGAGTTTGGAGGAGGAAGACGAGAAGAACAAGTTATCGCATAGAGTTGTCTTCAATCGTGTAGATAACAAAGTCTATTGCATAGACTCTCTTGAAATTGTGTAAAATTATCTCACAAATCGTGTAACTTAGTTAGGAAAAAATAAAATCTTATTTTATTTATTCCAAAAGCCACAAAAACCACTTAACTTCCCACTAAGGTGGTTAGAGAGAAAATGAGAATTAATTATCAAATAATTAATAATATAAATAAATGGGATAACCAACTTATCATATTATATTTATAACCTATAGTTTTAATATTGCATCATATACAATATAAACTATAGTTCTTTTCTCTATTTTATGGCATTTAATATAAATCATATTTATATTAAATTTAACAACTATCAATCTTATTCATAGAAAATATATTTGAATCACATTCAAATATTGATTCCTCCAATTAAACTATAATGTATCAAATACATTATGTCAATTATATCATATATAATCGAATCAATTTAATTATATCAAATATAATTAAATTCTCTCTTATTAATTTGAACAATTCAAATTAATCCAAAAACTAATTCTCAACTAAATTCTTTTGAGCTACCAAGGGAACTTTATGGACATGTAGCTTGAAGTTCAAATGATACGTAAATAATTAATTAAACTCTTTAATCACAATATCCAAATGTCGAGCACTTCACTAAAGACCGACAGCTTCACTCTTTGCACTACAAATATATTTCTGTGTCCATTGGATATAACCAATCAATAGTACGATGATCCTTCACAAATTGCTGGTAAGTACAGCTGGGTCAAATTACCGTTTTTCCCCTGTAGTTACATCTAACTCCTTAAGTACCACTGATTCCTCTAATGAACAATAGATCATAGTCTCACTATGACTAAACCCCTCTTGATTCAAGAGATGGTGTGGTTCTACATTATTCAAGACCCAGAATCAGCCCTTAAAGGAACAATTTATCTACTTACCCCTACTTCGTGGAAGGAGTGAACTCCATCTTGTGTAGCTGAGTTTCCAGCTCCTCAATCAAATGAATGCCTAAAATGGTAGGCTTGTTAAGTCGGCGATCTGGCCACTCTCATCTATGCAAATCAAAGGATCGCCTTCATAGGCAGGAGTTCACTACTCGTTCAGGATTAAGGTCATGTTACCTATGATCATTCTAGTGAAATGAAGGTCTATTGTGAATGACATTATATAATGAGATTAAACATTCGTGGTTCGGTCTTATACAAACTCCTTTGCATAGAATATCCTGGCTCGCATGTCTAGTACATGAATGATCAGGTTATTTGTAGTATTTTACAACATTTGTAACATCTACAAAGCAGGCCATATTCATAGTGTCACCAAGATAAGGTACCCAACCTTATCCATATACTACAGACCATTTAGGTTATCACTTAAACATGATTCACCTGTATGTTTTCACATATATGTTTAAGTTACAACGATAACCTTGGATGTTAGTTTATTGGTTTGTGGTTAATGCAACTAAAATATCATATATTTCATAGACAACGTGAATAAAATATCAAATATTATTAATCATTAGTATGTTTGTTCATATAAGGTTTACAAACTATAGAACTCTACGAGATTTAGGACAACAACCCCAACACATGGATTGACCAAGCTCAAGCCCACGAAGCACACTAGAAAACTCTATAAATAGAGGAGCTCTCTTCATTTGTGAAGGTTAGTAATTCTACATTCTAGAGAGCCCATAAAGAATTCTCTCAACAATCAAAAGACTCCTAGACTCCTGAAACTATACACTCCTTGGAGACACGAGTCTCCTAAAGATACAAGGACTCTTCTTAGACTTCAACTTCAAGAAAATCAAGGCTCTTCCAAGACTTAAACTTCAAGAAAATCACGCGCTTTGCTTCTTCAAGTCAAGCGTATGCATTCAACTAAGAGAGAATCAGAGGATCAAGTACTAAAGATCGAACCATATCGCATCAAATCAAAATTAATACAAGTTCCACTCCATAAAATAAGTTTCTTCGGAGACTTCGTGTGAACAATGATGCATGACATCACTTTAGGTAAATTATAAATGTTATAATTTTTCAAAGATGTCATTAGATGCAATCTTAGGTTTTAATTTGTTTAATTCATACTTTATATTAGTTATGAGTTAAATGAAATTAGAAATTAAAATCTATAAGAAAGAGTTGCATTTTAATATAGGTTACAAATCATTTGTTAAATAGTTTAAAATTGATTCATTTTAAACCTATGATCACAATATTTCTAATAAGATTAGGAATAGATTTAGTCTTGTAATTCATTTTTAGAATTAAATTGGATAATCATAAAAGATTAAATTTGTAACAAACGTATCTATAAGACACCTTTGTTTAAGGACGGTTCTATCTAGGCTGGGGTATTTAAGCTGACGGAAACAAAACACCCCTACCTGAGAATTGACCTGAAATGTGAAGTAGATAGAGATATTACAAGTATGCAATGAGTAATTAAAGTTTGTCAAAATGTTTAACGAACATAAATCAACATTGTTTAACTATCCAAAGTAAATGTTACGTTGAACAAAGTTAACAAACACTTAGAAAAAAGAATTGGCCATATTTTCTTTGAGTTAGTCAACCCTAAGTAAAACATTCAATGGAAGAAAAATGTAATATATGATACTTCATTTTTCCTATCACGTTTCTCCCTAAAAGTTCACACCGTGAGACCTATACTCAGCCTCGAGGTATGTTTACTTGTGTCCCCCTACGGGTGGTATTTATATAGGTCAATAACAAGGTGAATGGAGAGAGTGTTTATAGTAAGTGGGAGTAGGACATGTGTCAACACATCTATGGTATCTCTCATTAGTTTCTAGTAAACTTTCATGTTCAGCCTCGAGATATCTTTGCTTGTATCCTCCTACAGATGGCATTTGCATGACCTTTTACTCAAACTCCATAAATGGATATGATTGATTTAGTTTTTTTTCCAATCGATTTTTCTCTACGGTTAGCTCATTGAGGCGAAACTTTAGAATCTAAAATGAGGGGATACACTTACAAGAACATGTTAAGCTAGTTAATTATTTTATGAACCAAACAATGGTGACTAATAATTATAGGAAGAAGAGTTGTTGGTGTAATTATTGGATGCGATAGTCTCATTTTAGTGGGAGGGTAAATGCTCATTTACCCTACTCACTGAAGCATCATTGCAAAATAGATGTGATAGATGTCACTGCCCTCCTGATTTTCCTCATGTAGTTAACGTAATCTGCATATTTTATAATTAATTTAGATTCTGTTTAACCATTTTTCGAATAAATCTCACTTTAATTAGATATCCAGATTTTTCTACCAAATTTATATTTCAAATCTCCATATATTATTAAATTTTATTTTATCTAATCAAGTTTCAAATTTATTCTAATCTTTGAATTGTGTTTCATTACTTTATACATATTCAAATTTATTAAAATCTTTGGATTGTTTTTCATAATTTTATACATATTCTTAATAAATTAGCTGGATATTTCTCATATCCGTTTAAATTGTTTTATATTATTTTAATGATTTGGAAAAAAAATATCCATCACTATCGTAAAAAATAACCATCACTTTTGTTATTCACATAAAGTGTTTATTAATTTAGGTTTCGTTGTGGGTTTTTTCACACAAAGTGTTTATCAATTTAGGTTTTGTTATGGTTTTTGTTCACAAGCTATTGTTTTTGCTATTACAACGGATTAGACTTCTTTTTCCTCTTTTCCTCTTTCCATCGATCTATCAATTTTCCCCTTTTCCTCTTCATTTGTTCTTGTATGACGATTCAATCTTATTTTGTTTCATTATTATAATCAACTTTCTTTGTTTTTCGGCCAAAGAAGATGAAATCTTGTTCATCGAAGAGAATCAGAGTTGGACACTATAATAAATCGAAACTTTCGCGGTTGCAGGGAATGTCGGAGAATTGGAGTTATGATTTTTGTGTGGTGGTTGACTATTTTCTAATATACCTGTCAATCTTGCAAATACACTATATATGAATAATAATTTAGTAGAAACAAAACCTTCTCTTCAACCTTCTAAGCACATTATCATCAATTTTGCTTTATCTAATTCTTTTTCAATTGCTTTAACTTTTTGTTACCAGATTTCATTTTATCTAAATCTTTTTTCATTAGTTTAAACATGTTGTTATTAGCTTCAAAATGTAATATAGAGTTAAACTTATTTCCAGTTTGCCCTCGATGGGCTCTAAAAATTAATTAATATACATTTACAGAAACAATATAATTGTAACATGAAGTTATGAGATTAACTAATCTACATTTACACATGCAGTGTAATTGTAATATGAGTTATATGATTTTAACCTTCATTTTTTATGTTTCATGATTTAAATTAGAGATTCTCCCTGATTTTTCTCCAACAATATCTATTTGAATCTATCTTTTGTTATCAAATTCTATTTTATTCTTTTTTCTTTATTATTTGTTTATACATTTTGTTATTATAATAATTTTTTTTTTTGTATATTATTACTATTTATATACTTTATACTTTTTAAAATATAATTTAGTGATATAACAATATATCATTGGTATATAATATATATTTATATACCTATTTATTATTTTGATAATATTTGTTTTATTTTGTTTCATTTAAAAAAAACCTTATTTATAAAGTTTCGATATATTTATAATTTATGAAAAAAAATCTAAGCTCTTTCTGTTGGGATAAACACTCTAATTGATTAACTTTGGGCAGAAATGAAAAACATCAAACATAATTTAATGGGTTTCAAGAACATATCTTTGAAGAACCTTTGAAATCTCGATTTCCAGCTACTAAATCCACCAAATTTGTATACAAACCACCACAAGATTTTCCTTACTATTCTCTTGGTACTCTAGATTGAGTTGTGAGACTCAAAATAAGCTGAAACCAAAGGAAACTTGGAAACTTGGAAACTTGGAGAATGCTCACTACAACAACCCAAAATGAAGAACACTTTCTTCTCTTGAATTTTTAGGAAAATTCAATCTCGGTTTCATCACTCCAACTTCACTCCAATCTCTTCAATATATTACAGACTATCATGCAAAGAGATTGCTACATGGGATACAGCTCATGCTTGGAGTTATTGAAGGTTGAAGATAATGGGTTCTTTGTGAGCTATTTTGAAGATGGAGATGGAAAAATCCATTTTCCATTTTGTGTTTTTCTATTTCCAAAATCCATTTTTTAATTTTAAAATCATATTTTAATTCTAAATCAAAACTTATTAATTTTATGAAGTAATTTCACAAATTAATTTTCTAATAAAATTAATAAATAATTATTTAAACAATTTAAATAATTTTAATTAATTTAATATTCAATATTAAATTAATTTGACACAAATCTATCTTCATATTTTTAAATCATATTTAAATATATATTCTCCAATTCCATGATTCTAATTTGAACGTTTCAAATTAACTTATCACACAACTCTAGAGCTAATCCATTTTCGAGCTAGTAGGGAACCTCATGGACCTACAGATCATGGGCTCCAACGATCCGAGATTAATCGGCTAAACTCATTAGACCGATCTAACCCCCATTCGTTAACTAATAGGTCACTCCACTAAAGCCCATAGTTGAACTTCCCTCACTATAGATATATTATGTCCACTCCATATAACCATGATTAGTAAGTCAACCCTTCACAGGTTGTTCGTAATAACGGCTGGGTTAAATCTCTATTTTACCCCCAAAATTACCTCTTGTTCTTTAAGTCCCATTGATCCCGAACAATTGTTTTGTGATCCAATCAACAAAATCGAGTCCCTCTCGGGTCAGTGAGAGGGCGGGACCCCTTGTTAAGACCCAGAATCAGCACTTAAAGGAACAACCTCTCTACTATCCCTAAAAGCGAGTAGGAGCGAATTCCATCTTGTACCTTATGTCCTCAACTATCTATCCGGTCTTACTCCTGAAATAGGAGGTTTATTGAGTCGGCACTGTTGAGCCAACCCTCACCTATGCAAATCTAAGGATAATTCCAAATAAACAAGAGTTCATAGTTAGCTCAGGATTAAGGCTACTTAGGTCATCGCTTTGAAATAGTCAGTCTTAAATAGTAAACAACGCTATAAAGTAAGAGTGACTGATTTCGTGGTTCAATCTTGTACAAACCTTTTTGCACAAGGACACCTTCACTCCTTATGTCGCCACATGAACGAATTAGGATCACTTCGTTTGTAACACTTTACAACTCCTTGTAACAACTACATAGCAGGCCGCATCCAATAGTGTTACTAGAATAAGGTACCCAACCTTATTCATATACTATAGATCATTTTGACTATTTACTCGAACCTGATCCACCTTTATGACTCCACATAAAATTCAAGTACTCACCCAATAGTCAAGGGACTTTCAGGTTTATTGGATTTCTGTTAAGCAAAACATCTATTCAATAACTCCTTATTGAATTTTCAGAATAAGTTCCATTGTTTATACCACGAGTTTTACGACATAAAATCCAACGCTTTTCTCCCTACATATTTTTAAAAAAAATTTAAAAAAAAATCTAATTTTATTTTACCTCCCTCTTATCCATTCTTTTCTTTCTCTTTTTCCTATTTTCCATTTGCAACAAGCTTGTGGTCATAACATCTCCATAACCTCTCCTTTAAAATCTATGCTAGCATATCCTCCTCAGCTCAGTCACATCTTGGGTCACCTCCTTTAGAACCTTCCATTCTTTTTTCTCTCACCATCATCTTGCATAACTGTCAGATCTTCTTTTGCTCAGCGCACTAAAGACACACTATCATGGTTGTTTATTGAAGCTGTCACCTATTGTTTCTCGGTGATGACCATATTGGTGAGTTTTTAGATTTTCGAACCATTTCTAGGATTTTGACCATGCTATTTGTTTTTTAGTTCTTGGCTTCTAGAAGTTAGAGTGTATTTACAATTTTCAAGTTGTTTTTAAAATATGTTTATTTGTATTCAATTTGTTAGTCGTTGGAATAGTTTGGTCATTTACCCATTTGTATTTTTTATTATTTAAATTCATTTTGCTATTTTTCCAATTTTCAAACATTTTTGCCATTTTTTCAAATGAAACATTAAAGTTTGCTATTTCTCTTGTCAGCACAAATTTTAACCTCCATATCACCTTTTTTATTTTTGTGTGTAGTTGGAAACCAAATGCCTAAAATACAATATAACTCACTTTGTTCAACTAAATAGCAACGTAATACGCTCAAATGGCAAACTGACAGTGAAGTTAAAACAAACATTTGGCTTCAATCCCAATCTGTATTGCTTTACTCTTAAGGAATACTTCTTACAGAAATCGTCTCAATTTTGAGATAGCGACAACAATACGGTTTCGATTAGGCTTCCCAGCTTCTCTCTCAACCTGGAAACAGCGTTCCTCAAAATTTCAGGTACCAAATCCTCCATGTCACCAGATTCATCATTCTGTACCGTGTGGAGGAGCTCCCTTTTCAAATATGTACGAAGACTGGCCTCTGCCACGTTAACAAGACGAACAGTGTACATAAATTTCGTCACCATAAATGCAGCAAGAACAGGCTGATCAGCCTTTACGAGCTCTGATATGAAGATGGGGAAGCCAATCTTCTTAAAAATAAGCAACTCTCTCCTATTTTTATTACTTACATTCCACCCTTTCTGTTTGATGCATGTTAATTGGTCATCTTGAAAGTGACGTGAAAAATTTCCCACCAGATAACAGAGATAGGAGAAAGTGTTATCATAAGAAGCATTGGTGAGAATGGTTGATACAATTCCGGAGGATAATATAAGCAATAAAAATTCAAGGTCTCCGCCCAATTCATCTGAGATTCCGTCTAGTTTCAATTTGCTTTCAACCGCATTCAGACTATGCAATCTTAATGCTTCATAAGGTAACAAAGCCGCCAATTTCAAAGCAAAAAAACAATCTTTATCGACCAAAATGTGGCTCAGGGTTTTGGCATCATCTTCATCAAGCAACATTCCACAAGATTTCGAAAGCGATTCATCAATCAATCTCAACACATCCTTAGGCCGAGAAAGTGAAATGAGTTTTTTGAAAATTTCAGTCCAACAAACATGTAGAGGGTGAAGTGTAGGGGCAGGGGTAGTCTCGCTCCCTTTACTCGCTGCCGGTTCCACTTCCTGAAAATTTTCCCACCCTTCATCCCAACCATCTGCACTCCAGTCAATTCCTCCACTGGCTGCTACAGAGGCTTGAGTTTCATCTCTCTCAATCAGGAAAAGTCCTTCCCATTCTGCCAAAATGGCCAGCAAACTATCCGCATGGACATCCGTAGTTGCAACTGCACACAATTCCATGAAGCAAGAAACTGTAGTCTCAATGCTCAAAAGATCATCAGTTGTAACTTCTAAGCTAGGTGAGATTGTTGCTGCAAGCTGAGTTGACTTCAAGGCAACTAAAGTACTTGTAAACCTGCTAGAAGTATCTTTGTCGTCTAATGTTGTTGGAATACTTGTTAGGTCGCTCTCCTTGGTTGTATACTGGAACTGGTCCCAACCTTCCCAAGGTAAAACATTATACTGTAAATCAGACGAGAGACCTTTGATATTTCTGCCTGTAATATACTGCATAAGCTCTAACACATAGACACGGACAGAGCTTGGTAATTGCAGATTATCGGAGAACTCCACCATTTTTTCCCAAACCTTGCCTCTGGTACTTCTTAAATTCTCCAGATTACCTTCTAATCTACTGAGTGAGGATAATAGATAGTGCAGATTCTGGTGCTCATGGGAGTAATTAACCAAGTCGAGTAGAACAGGCTCCAATATTTGCAGGTATACACAAGAAATATCCTGGACCCCAGTCTCAGTTCCATAAGCGAAAGCAGTGGGATATAGTGAAACTGACTCAGACAACACCTGTTCTACAGCTCCAAAACCACAGCGAGAGAAAACCATCGCTCTGCAGAAAACAAAAGCTTCAAAAGCTGAATCATCTACTAAACCACATGTAGCATAGCTTACAATGGTGTTCCAACCCTCACTTGGTGAGACACTATCCTCTATAACCAATCTAATAAGAACCTTTAGACAACTCTTTAAACATTCAGCATTAGATTTCAAAAATTCACCTCTGGTTTCAGTTTTTCCCATTTCGTCCAGCAATCTAATATAAAAGTTTAGAAGGATGATGAGGCACTCCTGCCATGCCGAGTTATCAGGTATATCTCCGTAGTTGCTATATAGGGGTAAAATTACAGTGAAATACCGCTTCATAACATCCAAAGCATCTGAATGAGACAACAATCTAAGATAAGTAGAGCTCAAATCATAACTGTGCTCAAGTTGACTAACAAAAGCCTGAAAATTCTCAGGGCTTCCATTCTTGAAATCTATGTTTATTCTAGTCTCCAAGGTTGTTAATAGTTTCAGGATGTAGTGCTTATAAATGTCCTGGGAACATATAAGACCTTCCAGCTCCGGATCAGAATAGATACCAGCCAGGGTCTCCACCATTTGTGCCAAAACTTCTATATTACCATCATCAATGTGCAAGTAGATTTCAGCGCTGAAGCGTTCGAAATTCAGCCCACTCAATCCAGCAATATTTTTGAAATTGAGATTCTTTATCATGGCGACTCGTCTGCATTCTTGCTCGACAATTTTATAGAAATGAGCCAAACCCAAGCTGGAGGCTTCATCATGATGTGCCTTCTGTGGTAACCATTCACCTTTTTCCAGCTTCAAGTAGCAGTCAGCGAGCAAACCATATATACAGTGTAGCCGCAACTTATCAGTCCCAGCAATAGATGGGTACACAACTGTGGAAATAGTTTCAATGGTTTCTGCAGCACAACCAATAAGCTCCTCTCTGAATTCTGAGATTTCAACCATAATATCCTCATTGTTCCAAACCTCTGAAACAAGGATGGAACTTAGATATTTCAGTAGCACCTGCAGGAAAATATTATTTTGCATGGTTAAAATGAGACAATTGTCTTCTGTACTTGCACTTTAAGATATTAAAGTCAGCAAACCTGAATACCTCAGTGCGATTCATGCCATAGGTATTAGCTAGATTAAGAATGTCCTTCAAAATATGTTTCTTCTCCAAATTTACTGATTCAATTAAGGACAGAACGACGCTCTCAATGTAATAACGGTCTCCAGATAAAAACCGTGATGTTTCAACGCCAGGAATAATATTCTCCAACGTTCTAGAATGATCAGCTACACGTTTTTGTTCTTCTAGCTTCAGTTTCCACTCCCGCCAAAATGTTGATTCCACTTCATTACTTTTTCTACTTTGATCTGAGAACAAGAAAAACATGAAAGAAGTTTTCATCACATCTCAATGTAAATAAAAGGGAGCATTGTAAAAAGTAATAACAACAATCCATCAAAATATATAAAAAGGAAAGCAAATCACCAGAGTTAAAAGTGTTCTTTTCTTTAAACTTTTCAAGAAGCAGCTGCCTCCTTTGGGTTGGACTATCGCACTCAACTCCAGAGTCGTGCAACAAACAATATGTCATTCCCACAGTCATTATACTACTGGCTTTTTGGTAGTCTTCCCTCGTCCTTAATTGCTCTTCAAAAACTTCAACCCCATTGAAGGCATCCACGAGATTCAACAACAGTATACAGCAAGTTAAGTCTGCCTCCTTGGTAGGACATTCAATAACTGATTTTGCAAGAGAGGTGATCAAGCTGTCTTTAGGAACGAACCCATTCCTAGCTAACCATGACAAAATAGTAACAATAGCTTGTGTTTTCATACTCGAGTATTCTGTTCCTGCACCCAGTTTCTTAATTTCTGCACTCTTACTCAATTCAAGCAACCACGGGAGTTGCAAATAAGCAAATGACAAAATCTTTCCGTTCTCTCTCAGAAAGGTATCCAATTTAGTCCTATTTTCAATAGGTAGTTCTTTTGCAACAAAAAGTAGCCTATTCAATGTACTATCTAGAAAAGATTCTTGATCATCAACTAATTCAAAGCAATCTTTGAATTCACCAATATTTTGAATATTGTTTCCTTGAAGTGAGAGCAAATAATTTTGTACTGGAGGATTTGAACAATCTGATCCAGCCATCATCATTAATTTTGAGCATTGCCCTTGCATATCAAGTTCTTTCCATGCATGGAGGAGTTCAGAAATTGATTCCTCATCACAATGGCTCAAAGCAAAACCTAGTAGATGCTTTCGAGAATTAATATCCATATTCTCAAGGGAAGGACCTCTTGCTATTGCAGCACACAAATCCCAAACGGAGCCATGCCCTTTCTTTGTTAAACTAAGGCAGAGATCAAATGCCAATTGCAGATCACCAGCAACTGCAGCTTCTCTAGCTATAGCTTCTTCAACTGCTGATATCTCTGTTGTAGAGCTCAATCCGAGAAGCTTGCCAACCTGAATGAGTTCATCAACATGTATATAAGCTCCAGTCTGACTTGAAATTGCCATTTTTATTATCTCCATTGGATCTTTTATTTGTCTGAACTGCACGGGCAGAAGAGTCACTCCAAGGCTTGGTAGTAATTCTGTCAGAGCATCAATAATATCAACCTCCGCTTTGACATTTCTACTGCTTGGAAATATGTTGAGACACTCCTTTGCCTTCCAGACCTGTAAAAAGATTTTCCACGGCTATCATTCAACTAGTATCTACTACTTGGCAGGGGGGAATCCATAAGCAAACTCTGTGCTAGTTTAGTGTTACAATTTAAGTCTACTTCATTTAATGCACTAGTTTTTGCAATGTATAGGTTATTGCATTCTTATTCGTTACTTTTTTCAAAAGTACGAGATACAAACAATCGGCAAAAGCATGTAGTTTTGCAAAGACAAATTAAAGTCTCGGCTCTATGTAGTAACCTGATATATTGAAATCATGAAAACTTACTTCTGGACCATTAAGACTTGAAGCAGAGAAAAAATACTCTCTAGCAGCTTGAATGACAAGGTTTTCAGCCTTCTCTGCTGCCAAAGAGACTGAGCTGGTACCCTTTAAGTAGTTCCTTGCAAGCAAAAATTTCCCAGCTTTTAGCAATCCTCGGCAAAATTCTATCAGCATATACTCCAGGTCCAGAAAGGGAAATGCCTTCTCCCTCAGACACAGCATGTCACGCCACATATTCGCCCAATCATTGTCCGACCGACTGGATTGTCGACGAATAAACTTTGACAGTATAAGGCGCATAATTTGTTTTACACCTTTACCATCATCATTAGCTTCTACGAAAAAATGCATAGGCTTTGGCACCTGAAACATTAGAAAGCAAATTGGATATTGTTGGATTTAACATTTATTGGAAGAAAATAAAAAGTAAAGAGTTTCAGTTTTATAATACTAATCTCAACTTATGAGAAGTTTACCAACCTGGTAAAATGACAAAAGCCTTCCTGCTTCAACGTGGCCTTCTGCCAGCTTGAGTCTTCTTTTCAGATCATCATAGGATTTGGTGTCTGAAGAGTTTTTGAGCATAAAGCAATTGAGATTTAACGATTACCAATGACTTAGTTGTAAAATACAGCAGGCAGCAAAGCAAACAATGATGAATAATTAATGTGCAGATCAGATAGCTTTAGAATACAGAAGCAACATCAACATTGCATAACATTTGTGGAAAATAAACCTCACTACTACTAGGAAGGCATCATTTTGGAATCAGCAATTGAGGAATAGGAAATGAGTTTTTTTTTTGGGCAATACAGTAACATTTACCATCATTAATTGTAATTAGAATTTATAGGGGACCCAGGGGGAGGGGGGTGGCCAAACAGGTGACAAAGGCTTAGTTGCCATTTGTTGATTATTTCCTTTATTGTGAAATTTTATATTGTACTTATTGTATTATATTTGCTAATTTTGTATTTTGGGTTTTCTTTTTTCAACGATATGTCGGACACTAAGGCACCCATCATTTGAGTTTGCGACAATCGTGGCCATTCAACCGGTCCCACTGTCCAAATAACTACCATTGGACTCAATGGGGATAATTTTCTTCCTTGGTCCCAAAGTGTTCGGATGTATATTCGTGGACAAGGAAAGATTGGTTACATCACAGGAGAAAAAACCATTCCTAGTCCAGATGACCCACAAGTATTTTAAGAGTATGAATGTGTTTCTTTGGGAAAATCAACCTTTTTTTTGCCCAAATTTTCTTTAGGGGGAGATATCTAACCTTGAAGATAATTTTTGGGATACTTTATCTCTCCCAAATATCAGTGGTCCTGCAATTATGAGCTCTAGTCCTTCGATACCAAGTATGGAGAGTTCTTCTTCAAGGGGAGAAACACTACAAAATGACTCTACAAGTTGAAATCCTGAACTTCAGGTTTATACTAGAAGAAACTTGACTCAAAGAGTCCGAGATCAGACAATTGACTTATCACAAGACCAATCATATACTCCGATGAATGATCCTGAAGATCCAGGTATTAGACACTCTACTCCTATTTCTCCTTGTACTTCATCTCCTTCTAATCCTTTACCTGATGTCTCTGATCTTGATATTCTAATTGCCCATAGGAAAGGTACTTGTAAATGCACCAAATATCCCATTGAAAACTATCTTTCTTATCATAGATTGTCCAACTGTCATAAAGCCTGCACATCCAAAATAACCAACATATTTGTTCCAAGGAATATACAGGAAGCCCTAAATGATTTGAATTGGAAATTAGCAAGTGATGGAAGAGTTCAATGCACTAAACAAAATTGCACATGGGACATAGTCAAATTACCAAAAGATAAGAAGACGTTAGGATGCAAATGGGTGTTCACTGTAAAATGTAAAGCTGATGGTAGTATTGAAAGGTACAAGGCCAGATTGGTTGCCAAGGGGTTCACTCAGACTTATGGCATTGATTATCAAGAAACATTTGCTCCAGTAGCTACAATTAATTCTATTAGAATCTTGTTGTCTGTGGCAATTAATTTTGATTGGCCTCTTTATCAACTTGATATGAAAAATGCCTTTCTCAATGGGGATCTTGAAGAAGAGGTTTTTATGGACTTGCCATCTAGTTTTGAGGTGGATCTCGGGATTAACAAAGTGTGCAAGTTAAAGAAATCATTATATGGGCTTAAACAATCTCCCAGAGCATGGTTTGAACGGTTTGGAAAGGCCGTCACAAGCTATGGATTCAGTCAGAGTCAAGCTGATCATACTATATTCTATAAACATACTAGAAGTGGTAAGTTGGTCATTTTGATAGTGTATGTTGATGATATCATTCTTACAGGTAATGATGAGATAGGACTGAATATTTTGAAGAAAAACCTTGCTAATGATTTTCAAATCAAGGACCTGAGAACCTTAAAGTATTTCCTAGGAATGGAGTTTTCCAGATCTAAAAATGGCATTCTTGTCAACCATAGGAAATATATTCTTGACCTACTGAATTAGACAAGTTTACTTGGTTGCAAGATAGCAGACACTCCTATTGAGCAAAATTTAAAATTGGTTGTTGCAACTGAAAAAGAAGTAAAAGGAAAAGGAGGTATGTAGGGAGACTCGTATACCTCTCTCACACACGTCCTAACATTGCTTTCGTAGTTAGCGTAGTAAGTCAGTTCATGCATGCTCCCGAGTTAGTTCACTTTGAAGTAGTTCATAGAATTTTGAGATATTTGAAAGGTACTCCAGGAAAAGGTATATTATTCACGAAGCATGACCACCTAAACATTGAGGTTTACACTGATGCTGATTAGGCAGGAAGCATGACTGATAGAAGATCTACTTCGGGGTATTGCTCTTTTCTTAAATAGAAGAAATACCTAATTACAAATAAGGAAAGAATAAAATACAACAAATATAATACAATATAAACCTCAATACCCCGAAGTACAATATAAACCTCCCTTCTCAAAGTTCTTTGGAAATCTAAAAGTCCAAGGAGAGTTAACATCCACATATGGATAATACTTTTTGGCCATTTGAATTGCTCCTTGGTTCTGCAAAGAAAGCTTCATTCAGTCACCCTGCTGCCCTCAGTTTGTCCTCTATGTAATTCGGCAAGTGAAGACTTGCAACACCTCTTCTTCTCTTGTACCTTTGCAGAAAAGTGTTGGTGGTCCTTCTTTCAGTTGTTCAACTTTGTAGGAGTTTTTGGTGATAGTCTCAGAGGCAACCTCAACTATCTCCTTTCGAGCCCCTCTCTCCCAAAAAAGTCTCGATTGCTATGGATTAACATGGTCAAGGCTGTCCTTTCTGATATTTGGTTCGAAAGAAATCAGAGAATCTTTCACGATACTGGAAAAAATTGGGAGTTTCGGTTTGAATCAGCTAAAAGGAATGCTTCAGCTTGGTGCTCTTTGAACAAAGAGTTTGATGGTTTCTCAATTCAAGACATTTTCCTTAATTGGCAGGCTTTTATATTTCCAGCACCTCAACTTTTTTCAGTCCTTGTCTCGGTTTATCCTCTCATTTTTCACTAAAGTTGTACTCTCTCTTTTTTCTCTTCATTAGGCTAGGACGTTTATCTTTACTTTGATCTTTATGCCCTTTGTATAAACCTCATGTACTTTGGAGCATTAGTCTCTTTTCTATTACATTAATAAAGAGACCCGTATCCTTTTCAAAAAAAAAAAAAAAGAAACTCTTTCCTCCTAAGATTAATAAGAGAAAAAATAATGGTTTTTAGCACCCTTAGTGCAATAATTCAAAAGAAAGTAGACCTGCGATATTTCAATCTTCCAAGAGTATGAAGAAGTGGAATATGTTATTGAGTTGTTTTCACATAGTTTGCATGTTGGACTCATGAGCTGGATATAATATGACTATCTGCCTTGAGAGACAAAGGGAAAGCTAAAATGCTTTGGATGAATATAGTCAAAGCATTTGTCCTTTTTTTTAATCAAGGAAACAACACTTTTCATTTTCTTAAATGAAAAGAGGTTAATGCTCAAAGATACAAACACCAATGGCAAAAAACATAAAAGCATAAGAGACCAAAAAAATCCTAATATCAAAATGATAGCAAAACTAATAAGGAACGATGAAAGCATCCCAATTGCGATGGATATCTTTAATGGAGTAACTAGCAAACTTCTTAGAACACCACGAAGATCTCAAATGAGTCGATTCAAATCTAACATGACTGGAGCAAAAAAATTAGAGAAAACGCGTTGATTCCTCTCGAACCATAACTCTAGTGGAATAGCTTTATTAGCATTGATCCACAAACAAATGGCCTTCAAATTCGGATGAATTGGTCTTTTTTCATTAAGAAAATAAAAAGAGGCTAATGCTTAAAGATAAGAACACCAATTGCAAAAAAACGCAAAAGCATAAGAGACCCAAAAAAAAATCATAATAGCAAAATGATAGCAAAAACTAATAAGGAAAGATGAAAGCAGCCCAGCTGCGATGGATATCTTGAATGGAGTAATTAGCAAACTTCTTAGAACACCACGAAGAAGATTTCAAACGAGCCAATTCAAATCTAACATGATTGGAGCAAAAAAGTTATGGAAAACCGTTGATTCCTCTCGAACCATAACTCTAATGAAATAGCTTTAATAGCACTGATCCACAAACAAATGGCCTTCGAATTCATTATCGGTCCGATCAACAAATAACATTATCTCTCAATTGATTAGAGAAGACCCACTGAATTTTAATATCTCAAAAAGAGCAAACCAAACAAATACTCGAAGAATATACGATCGAGAGATTCCCCTGCCCTTAAACAAAGAGGACAAACCGAAGGCATAAGAACATGCTTGGGAAACTTTTTCTGCAAAACATCCGATGAATTGAGGCTTCTATTCAACATAATCCAAATCAAAATGTTAATCTTTCTCGGACTTTTTAACTTCCAAATAGCAGCAAAAAGAGATTTCTCCATAGGTGAAGAGGAAATCAAATGATTGTAACATGATTTAACCCGAAAAAGCCTAAAAAACTCCAAAGACCAGCTTTGATCATCTTCCAATGATTTTTTTTTTAAAAGGAACTTTTGGATATTTTTTAGAAAGGAAAGGATCGGAGGGAGATTTATTACATAGCTAAAGATCAATGCTCTTATTGGTGATCTTTAACATTGTTTTTTGTTTTTATACACCCTTTGTAACTCTAATTGAGATGCTTTTTTTGTTAACTCCTAAGCAGGGGATCCTAGAGATTTAATCTAACTTTCCTCAAAGCAGTGAAAGAGACTCCTTTAAAAAAAATTAAATGAAATGAAAATCTCTTTTTGGCAGCCGGTCATTGATAAAGTTCAAGATAAATTAGACAAATGGAGGAGATACAACTTATCAAGGGGAGGAAGAGGCACTTTGTGTAAATCGGTTTTGTCTAATCTCCCAACCTCCTACATGTCCACCTTTCTTATGCCTGAAAAAGTAATTGCTATCATAGAAAGAAAAATGAGAAACTTCTATTGGGAAGGTCACAATGGAGGTAAAATGAATCATCTAATCAAATGGGAGAAGGTCATAAGGGCCGAAGAGATTGAGGAATTGGCATTGGAGGCCTTCGAAACAGAAATTTGGCATTGCTAGCTAAGTTGGGTTGGAGATTTCTTAATGAAGACAAATCCCTTTGGACTCAAGTTGTAAAGAGCGTCCATGGTAGTAGCTTGTTCAGATGGCATACAGCAAGCAAATGTAGCCTAAGCCTAAGGAACCCTTGGACTAGCATTTCTAGATCTTGGATGAAAATTGAAGCATTGGCGGTCTTCAAGCTAGGCAATGGATGCAGAATTGGCTTTTGGATGGATCCTTGGATTGACAATGTCTTTGTATGAGCGCTTTCCTGGTTTATATAGAATTGCTATCAACCCAAAAGGATCAATAGCTGAACATTGGGACCATTCCCCCTCATCTTGGTCAGTTTGCTTTTGTAGACAATTGAAGGATGAGGAGATAAAAGATTTTATGACACTGCTTGGCCTTCTTCAAGGGGAAAAAGTGTCAAAAATACAGACAAGAGAATTTGGTCCTTAGAAGGCAGCGGAGTCTTTACGGTTATATCCCTCGTTAAACACTTATCATTTATTTTCCCTTTGGACAAAAAGTTAGAAAATCTCTTTGGAAAACCAAAAGCCCTCACCGAGTTAATATCACGTTGTGGATCATGCTTTTTGGTGCCTCTCTGCAGTTATGCAGAAAAAACTACCTTTCCACTGCCTTTCTCCACAAATATGCCCACTGTGTATGGCTGATTCAGAGGAGCTGCAGCACTTGTTTTTCAATTGTAGTTATGCGAGGAATTGCTGGTTTGGACTGTTTCATTTGTTCAATTTAAATTGGGTCTTTGGAAATGTCTTTCGTACTAATGTGTTGCAGATTTTGATGAGTCCCTCTCTAAAAAAGAAAGTCAAATTGCTGCGGAATAATGCGGTGAAAGCCTTACTGTCTGAAATTTGGTTCGAAAGAAATCAACGAGTATTCCATGACAAGCAGACCACTTGGATAGAGCGTTTTGATATCGTCCAGCTCAACACTTTGGCCCGATGCACACTTTCCAAGCATTTTGCAGATTTTTCAATTCAAGACCTAAGCTTAAATTGGAGGGCTATCATATTTCCAGATTTTTAGAAATTTCTTGAATGTATTTGTAGGCGTTTGTTGACTGTTTTGGGTTTTCTGGTTATCCCGTTGATGAAATTTTGTGTTTTGTGTTTTACTTTGTCCGGTAGTTGTGCACTTGAGATGTATTAGTCTTTGACTGGTAGACATATATATAGTACGAATTTTATTTTGATAATTGGAGATAATGAAGGTGCTAAGGGATGTCAACTTAGTTGAGATGCCCGGGTGCACTTCCTGATTCTTAGGTTCTATTGTTCTTTGTTTCCATATTGTACATTGAGCTTTTCTCTCATTTGATTATCTTAATGAAGACCATTTTTTTTCAAAGAAAATAAATAAATAAATAAAAGGGGGAAAAGGCTGGGTAGAGTTGGGGGACTGGATTCATTTTGTGAAATAATAATGGTGTACTCTTCCCACTTCTTTTTGTAATTACAACTCCTTCACGATAGATTCAAGCTGGGTGGTAAGCTCACTCAGTTTTTTTGCATACTTTAGTACTTTCCAAATATCAAATGAAAATCACAAATTCTTACAACAAAAAAAGAGGAAAAAACGACTAGCATAAAACTTGCATAATGGAATAAAAATATGATACCGATGAAGTTAAATCACCTTGCATTTGAGGTAGTTTTGACAAAATGCTTGCCATGGTACTCCATCTATCAGTTACAGTAGATAAATATATGCACTGCAATGCACAGTCAATGGCTTCGACCTCATTTCTAAAAAACTCACTAGTTTCAAAGTCTCTGCACCCTTCTTCAAAAACCAATTGGCATATCTCCAACTTATTCTCCGAAGCTATTTCCTTCATCCATTTAACTAGAAATGACTCAGTCATATCATGGTTACCCAAAAAATTAGATTCTTCTTGTTGACCTTTAGGAACTGAGGCCATATCAGCTGATCTTTTTCTCATGAACGGAACTGCTTTTTCAACTAACCTTCGGATTACACTTTCCTCATTTGTACCCTTCAGCATCAACTTAAATTTATCATATGAAGACAACTGCTCCCAAGAAACAAGATTAGTGCAGATATTTTCATCGCTTCCTTCCGAATAAATCAGCTGGTGCAAGTAACTGACATCCTCATAAAATTCTTGTAATTCATGAATACCTTTCCGATTAGCACAATCAAGCAAGCAGAGACAATTGTCAAGCTGGCCACTCAAAGTATCAATGTCTCTAGCTCTTTTCATGAACCACATTGCAAGTTCACTAATTGAAGGCCAGATAAGTCCCAGATATTTCTTGACAATAGGTTCAGTCCTAATCTGTGAACTAAGCTCATGATTTTCAGGTAATTTCATTATAAAGTTCAACATATTTTGACATTCAACCCAGTCCTCTTCCCTCACTGCAATGCTAGTAGGAGGAGACCTTCCAGGAAGAAGCTGCAAATAAGTCTGCACAGGAACTGTTTCAGGAATAGCAGATAAAATTTCTAACAAGAAAGGACTCATAGAATATGCGTGGCGCTTGAACAAGAGGTTTAAGGCCCCAATTTTTCCATTTTTTGCAAGATTGATAGCAGCTTCCTTGATAGGCTTCATACGGAAGCTACTATATTCCTGCACAGAAAACCTGACGAAGTTGTGTTGTCAAAACTGCTAGTCAAAATAAGTTATAACAACAATGAAGCTTCCTAAAGAATGCAACACAGGTATGCAACAGAAATGAGTCACAATATCTTATAGTGTTCAAAAGTACAACCAATAATCATGGAGCATGAGATGGGGAACAGCGTATCATATCCATAAATCTATTACAGACATGATATATCTGCAAATCTATTACTTGGTCAAAGACACAGACACTCTTTCTTGTCAAAAGCAATGAATAATAAGGCTTGTTGTCAATAGTCAGCATGGAATAGTATTGAAATATTTCTCAAAGCATAATACCTGCCCATATTTATGCCAAGATATGTTTCCAGTCTGTCCTTAAATTGCAATAATCGGAGTCTAGCCAGGCGGAAACTCCACATTTCATTGCTTTCAAGATCTTCTACTTCAAGAAATTGGTAATGGTTGGTCAGTTTCAGTCCATAATCAAGCATTGCCTTTACAATATCTTCTGCTGGTCCAACTTTTTCAATACATTCAGAAAGGATGAAAACCTGATCCTTTATCTTTGACAGATATGCATTCATTTCATTAATTCCTTGATCAGAATGCAGCCACTGTGACTTCAGAATTTCATCTTTATCCAAGCCATAAGAATCAGCAAAGATTAAGGCATCTTGATACTTCTGATTTCTAATTAAGATATTGTACATTTCCAAAACAGATCTCTGTGTGAATGATAGCAAGCTCCACTCCAACCGAGAGATGTCAAAATTATTAATTGACTCTTCCATCCTCTGATCCATGTCATGCAAGTCACCATGTTCCTTATATTTAGCTGGATCTGACATCCCTTTATTTTCTAAACACTCTAAAAGAAAATTTTGGCCTTCTAACTGCTGTACCCTTTCTATGATAGGCCTGGAATAAATAGGACTGTCCTCCTGAACTTCTATACCGCTGAGGATGTCAATCATAGCAACAAGACCACTTGTCTTTGCAATTGTAAGTATATGATCAGACCACCATGTAAAATCCAAAATGTCATTTAGCATCCTATTTGTTCCATTTAATGTCTTATCTGTCGCCTGAGATTTGTATTTCTCTGGAAAAGAAAAGCTTGAAATGGTAAAGTGTTCCCTATGTAGATTAAAAATGTACAATTGTCCTGTCACATCTAGAGTTGCAATGAATTGTGCCTTCGGTGAAACTTGCAGCTTTGAATGTGATGTTTGACCTTCATATCCTTTTGGTATAGAGTATAAACCGTCAAACTGAATAGAATATAACAGCTCTAATTCAAATATCCCACTACGCCAAAGAGAAAGATAACAGGATCCTGGGAAAAAAAACATTGAAAATAACTAAATAAACAAGCCGTCTGGTTATACTTAAATACACACAATTTAAAGGATGCACAAATCACGTAGAATGTTCCACTTCATAGCAGAAAACATAACATGGAATGTCAATAAAGGTACTAAAATATCATGGCCACAATATGCAACTGAAAAGAGATGTTAAAGAACCAAACTGGTAAGAGAAAGAGAAAGAGAAAGAGAGGGAGATGAAACTCTGACTGAGAAAATACTGAAGCTTTATTAGAGTTATCACAATGTCGGGTAAAAAAAGGAAGTAAAGAAAGAAGGCTAGCAGAGAAAATTGATTGGCAAGCATTGGCAACATGGAGAAGACTAGACCCTTCTCTAGTGTACAAGTTCACATAATAAGTATAGGCAAAGAATTCAGAAGGGTCTCAAACTCTCACGTAAAGCAGGCAATCTTCTACTATGGGGAAGCAAACCTATAGGTAAAAAGTGGTAGCTTCTATTTAAACTGATGCTAACATGTACAATTAGTATAAAAAGAAACCATACAAAAATAAGAGGAAAGAAAGATAATTCTGAACTGCCTCTTCATAGAAATTTTTCTATGTTGCAGTTATTAAAAAAAACGATACAGCACAGAATATAAAACTTATGATTCATTTTCCTAGAAGAAACTATAGAAGAGTAGTGGTTGTATTTTTTTTTCTTTTGGATAAGAAACAATTTCATTGATGTATGAATAATCCAAAGGATGTACAAAAGATCTCTATCAAAGGGAGTACAAAAGAGTAGTGGTTCGATTATATCTCATTATTTTCTTTCTCACGTGATGGTGGCTTAGAAATCAAGCATAAATTTTCTTTTCAATAATTCAAGAATGTATGATATCATACCAGAGTTTCTCCTTGAAGGTATAGAGGTGCTAAAATTACCAACGATGAGGAACAAAGAAAGCTCAGGATAATAATCAAAGCAGAAAACCCTGTTTGGAAATTGGCTCTTTGTAGTCAATCCACTGTTTGAGTGTGCAGGGGGAAAAGATAATGTTGGCTCTTTACTGATCTCCATTTGCCGAATAGAACCATCTGATGCAACAATGAAGAAGGTACACCTGAAATATAGAGGTTGGACAACTTACACGTTGATCAAAAAATGAAACTAAAAATCCCAACTAAATACTACACAAGCCAGAACTTCTTTGTAGCCAATCTTGGATAATTGCTTACAAGTAAGATCTTTGAATATCAGAATCCTCCTTTGCAATCAGGCCTAATATAGGCAGAGAAACTTTTAATCGCCTCCCTGTAACTCTTGATATTTCTTCACCGTTTGATTTGATAAAATAAATTGTATCGGTATCATCAATGACTCCAAGAACATTGCAACTTTCGGACCAAGCTCCCACAGTGAATGAAGCAACATTGGTTTCTAATGCATGGGACAAATGAAAACAATACTAGTTTTATTTTCAACTGCTTATTCAACTATCCATTATTACTAATGAAAGACATCATCTGGTTTGGATTTGGAAATAGGTTCCAGAGAATAAAGTAAGACAGGCATAGTAGCATAATAGCATAATACGTCTGGGAAAATTTTAAAAATTCAATTAAAATATGGAAATAAAATGGAAACAAATGAGAAAAGGAAAGAATAAAAAAATAATAATAAAAAACCCGGAATAAACATAATCCTGGATGTACGTGGTGAGTAATTGAAAACTCATTTGCCAGTCCTTTACAAAGTAGATGACTGAAGCCGATTGAATTTGACAATTTCTAAAAGTAGTCACATGTCAAAAAGAAATTTGCAAGAAATTTTCAGAAGAAAAACAATACCCAAAAAAATGCCAAATGGGTCCAAGTAGTCATCTTCCTTCCGCAATATCGTTATCTGATTTCCTGCAGCCACCGCCACATGTTCCCCACTTGGAGAAATAAATAACGATACCGATCTTCCTACTCTATGCGGTTGGTTATAACCAATCCATTTATCCTTGAGTCTGCCTGCCACGGCACGTATCAGGAGAGAAGTAAGAATTAATTCATAGAATGTCTCAAAAGAATGAACATCATCTAGAAACTCAGTCTTCACGTAACAATCAAGAATCAACATCTTGAATCCAAGTGAATTGAAGATCACAACCACTTACAAGATACACATCCTTCAACAATAACTTTTGACTTCTATAGGTACCAACGTCAGATACAATGAACAACATCTTAATCAGTTCCAAAAACAACTCTTATTCATCTTAACTTGAATTGATCCCCTAAAGGCCGATAAGCAATCAAATAGGTGAATTGGAATAAATGAAAAGTAAAAGCTTTGGAAACTGATTACTCTACTCAAGCTCGCAATTCAATTGAGCAACATGCCAATATGTTGAGAGAAACATAAAATTACTGGTCTGAAAAAGAAAAAAAAAATCCATAGAAATGCAACATACCTCCAATGCGAAACAAAGAGAGGAAGCTCCCTTTAGCACCCTCGTTTGCCTAAATGCAACACGAAGAAATACCCATATATGAATTTAAACAACAAAGAAATGCATTGCAGAAAAAGAAATGGAAGTTTAGAGAATTGAGCTTATAGACAGACTTCAAGTCAGGGAGAAAAGTTAGAAGAAAGGAGTTGAGTAGAGACCTGGTGAGGAGGATAGTTGGAACGGAACGGTCTTGAAGCGTGACGACGGGTTTCGTACAGTACTTTCAGTTGAGACTCCTCCATGGCCAAATTTGTCTGCAGACCGGAGATCGCAGACAATCAAAATGGGCATACGGAACAATTTCTCTTGAACTTAGTCCATGTTGCGGAATTGCAACCGGCGGATCCGGGTGTGACCGGAAAGGAAATTCGCAGGGAGAGGAGCGGCCGGCGACTGGGTAGTACGACGGAGAGAGGCGGAGGAGAGGGAAGCACGAGAGAAATAGGGACGGGGGAGATGGGGATCACGGTTGCGTGCTTTTGTGCAGATTTTTCATTATTTTTGTGTAAAAAGATCAATAAGGATTTTTTATATAAATCGCCCATTTGGGAGGTTGAAATAAAAAATGGTCCCAATGGAAAAAGTAATTGAAAGTGATCTTCTATGATATTATCCACATGTGATTTTATTGAGAAACATCCCACGTGTCTGCCACACCAAGAAATTCGATCCTTGATTACCCATCACTCGATCTCCGATGCATGGTCACTTGATACTCGGATCACTCGATACGTGTGCACTTCATACGTGGATACTTGACCATAGCCACGTCATACTCGATATTTGATTAATGTATACTTGATCATTTTGAACTTCTTGAATTCTTAACCCGTTTGAAGTCCATTGTTCCACCACTTCAACTCATTTCTCAAACTATTCTCTCTCGTCTTTTGATCTTATATCCCTCGACTACTGCACCTATACACTCGAAACTCTCTCGATTCTCTCTACATCGGGTAACATTCTTCTTTTTGTTTATATTTTGGCATCATTCATCTCTTTGTTTATTATATTATGGCATCATATTCCTCGATACTCGACCGATACGGTTTTCATAACTTGCACGTTAGGTTGGAGCTCGAATTTTTCGTTTTAATTTTATATTTTTTGTATTTCAGACCGTCTAGAGTTTAGGGTTTAAGTAGGATAAGTCATGTGTTAGAATTAGTAAGCATACAACGCAAGAATTCAAGATCATTAAGCACTCTAATTCATTAATATTAGCATCAAAATCAGTAGATTCATGAAATAACAAAAAGGTTTCAGAAATACTTTTGATGAACTCCTTTTATTCCTCCAAAAGCTTGTGGACCACCAAAGAATATTTCCTACTATTCTCTAGAACCTTAGATTAAATTGTGGGATTAAAATGAATTGAATTGAGAGAAGAATGAGGAAGAACCCACTGAAAATTGAAGAACTCTTCTCCAACCCAAAACCTCACCCTAATCCACTCTGGCATGGCCTAATTTCTTAGCATTAAAGCTGAACTGTATTCCATTTCTTCATGCAAACAAATTACACGAGGGGTGGATAGCTCCTCCTTGGATATTCTTGGTGGAATTGTGACACAAAGTGGGAAACCCCACTTTAAATGAAAAAACCCAATTTTCAATTCAAAATCAATGATTTAAAATTGATTTAAAACCGATTATTTGAATATTCACTAAAATTCAATTTTAATCTAATTTTTCAAAAATGAAATTAAAACAAAATTGATTTTCTAAATTTGAATCTTCACAAAATTCAAATTTTTAATTTTTAAATTTAATTGATTTGATTGATTAAATAATTTAACTAATTATATTAATTTAATATCAAATATTAAATTAATTAGACACTAATTCCACTACCATGAATTTCTATTCATGAAATTAATATTTAAATCAAATTTAAATATTATTTGATTCTCCAATTTCGTTAAATTCGATAATTAAACATGTAATTATTTCATATATAATTACTAAATCCCTTAATTTGGATTTGAACGTTTCAAATTTTTCTCATCACGTTATTCTAAGGTTTAATTCGTTTGTAAGCTAGCAGGAAGACCTAATGGACCTACAGATCATGCACTCCAACGATCCAAGAATAATTGGCTAAACTCTTTAACCTAATTAACCACCATTCTAATTACTAGGTCACTCCAGTAAAGCCCAGTAGTTACACTCCCCTCACTGTAGATATATTGTGTCCACTTGATATAACCATCATTAGTAAGTTAACCCTTCACAAGTTGTTCATAATAACGACTGGGTCAATAGTTGTTTTACCTCCAATATTACCTCTTATTCCTTAAGCCCCAATGATCCTCTAATAAACAATTGGTTTGAGATCCGATCATCAAACCGAGTCCCTCTCAGGCAATAAAAGAGTGTGGCCCCTTGTTCAAAACTTGGATTCAACACTTAAGGGAATAACCTCTCTACTATCCCTAAAAGCGAGTAGGAATGAATTCCATATTGCACCCTATGTCCCCAGTTATCTATCCGGTCTTATCCCTGAAATGGAAGGCTTATTGAGCGAGCGCTATTGAGCCACCCTCATCCATGCAAATATAAGGATAATCCCGAATAAACAAGAGTTCATAGTTAGCTCAGGATTAAGGTTAAGTTACCTAGATCATTGCTTTGAAATAGTCTGTCTTAAATAGTAAACAACATTATAAAGTATGAGTGACTTATTTCTTGGTCCAATCTTATGCAAACTCTTTATATAAGATGCTCGAATTCCTCATGTTTCCACATGAACGAATTAGGATCACTTTGTTTGTAGCACTTTATAACATTTGTAACATCTAGAAAGTGGGACACATCCAATAGTGTCCCCATAATAAGGTACCTCGCCTTATTTGTATACTATAGACCATTTTGGCTATCTACTGGAACTTGATCGACTCTTATGTCTCTACATAAAGTTCAAGTACTCATGTAATAGCCATGGATCTTAGTTTATTGGATTTTGATTATTTCTAAAATGAAATGAGTAATTTATATATTCAATAACAACTTTATTGAATCAAACTTCAATAACATCTTTATTGGTTAACAAAATAAGTTTATTGTTTACAAACCCCGAGTTTTAGGACATAAAACCTAACAAATAAGATGGAAAATCAAACTGAGACTCATGTATCGTGTATTGAGTAAGGGACACTATGTAGCATGTATCGTGTATCTGCTATCGAGCAATCATGTATCGTATATCGTGTATCGTGTATCAAGTATCGAGTATTGAGTTTAGTGCATCTAGTATCGTACATCGTGTATCATGTATCATGTATCGAGTATTGAGTATAGTGCATAAAGTATCGTACATCGTATATCGAGTATTGAACAAAATGCTTAATTTCTGGTGTTCTTTGTTATTTTGTGCAATATGGCTAGACAATTCAAGATTCCTTCCCAATATCATTTCCCAGGCCAAGCGACCAGCCTATCCTCTCACATTGGGGCGGCTAACAAGATTGTGAAAGATAAGCTTACTCCCACTCAGTTTGCCCTCTTCAAAAAGACAATATTTGGGCGATTCGTGGACATGGACATTATCTTCGACAGTCTATTGATCCACTACATTCTATTAAATGAGACGATAGGAAGGATGCAATGACCTTCGATTTGAATGGTATGGTTGTTACATTCTCCAAAGAAACTACCTGTTGGTGAAGGGATTGTAGTGGTCACCTAATCCAATAGTTGTGATGAGGGGTGAAGCACTTGGATCACTGCATAGTAGGTACTTCAAGAATGATTTTGCGAGGGACATTAACATTAGTATCCTAGAGACAGTGTACAAGGAGATGGAGTTTGATAACGATATGGATGCTATGAAGATGACATTGGTCTATTATACTGAATTGGGTATGATAGGGAAGGAGAAGACGAAGGCCAATATTGACAAGACATTATTAATTGATTTGGAGGATTTAGATTACTTTAATTTCATGGATTGGGGAAACATGCTATGGGAGAGGACGTTACTTGGACTACAAAGAGGATTGATAGCAAGACAAATAACTATTAAAAAAAAAGTCCAAGAACAATAAGAATTACATTGTGAAGTACAACCTATCAGGGTTTTCTCATGCATTCCAAGTAATATTCATTCATTGGCCATACGAGATCTACTTATTTTAGTTACAATATGAATTACTATTTATTCTTGTTTTATAATTGTGTATGAATTATGGTAGGTGTGGACATATGAGATGACATCAAATTGACTGAGTAAACATGTCGTACCTCGATTCTTGAGGTAGGAGTGTATATACTCACCACCGACCAAAACAATACAACAGACATTTTTTAGTCCAATGAGGTTAGTGTATTACATCAATATTTATTTGGATTTAAGGTGAATGCCACATATAGCTAATAAATTCTTTGTTGTTTTGTACAGACAAGGATCACACCCACACCACTCATCATGTCAGATAGGGAGAGGCAGTATAAGGACATTAAGATTGATGAACAACCCATAAACGAGCACATTGATGTTGAGACGAGCTCCTCAGAGACACATAAATCACATGACTGACTACGAGAATCACGAGCATCGGTCTCACGAGCTAGAACTCGATGAGCATCAGTCTCACGAGCTCCCTACTGATGAGCGTGAGACTCACCCTCATCATAATGAGTCTCACGAGCTCCCTACTAACGAGCATGTGCCTCTAATTGAGAAGCAAGTGTCGTCTTAGCTGAATACATTCCATCTAGAGCTCATGAGGGGTGTGGGCATTCATACATCATTTTATGACATAGACCACAGAGTGTCTATGATGAAGCATAAATTGGATGATGCGGTCAAAGTTGAAAGATGTGAAGTCTGACTTAAGTGTCCTTCAGACCGGTGTACAAACAATCACTAGCTTACTGCAATCCTTGTGTCAGGTACATAATATTATATCGAACTTGTTTTAATGTAAATATATAACATGTAGTGTTTGCTCTAATGTACTTCGTAAACGATGTAGGGTTTAGGTGTGGATTCCACCGAGACTAGTGACCTCATTCCTCCAACTTCCATTAAGTCCTGTGACCCCATTCCTCCACCTTCCACCAAGACTAGTGTCCTCATTCCTCCACCGTCCACCGAGTCCCATGACCCCATCCATCCACTATCCACAGAGTCCATTGATCCCATCCAACCACCATTCACCAAGCCCATTGATCCCATCCAGCTACAATTCACCGAGCCCATTGATCCCATCCCTCCACCATCCATAAAGTCATTGACTCCATGTTGGATTAACACTAGCATGCAGCGGAAGGGAACAAGATCCAAAAGTACTCTAATTCATTAATTTTGGTTGAAAAGAAACATGTTAAAATAGAGTTTAATGGATTTCAAGAACATACCTTGGCCGAACCATTGAAATCTTGATTTCCAGCTGCAAAATCCTCTAAATCCTTGTGTAGACCACTATAAGATCTTCCTTACTATCCTCTTGGTACTCTAGATTGAGTTGTAGGACTCAAAATAAGCTGGAATCAAAGAGAATATGGAGAAAGCTCACTGAACCAACCCATTGAAGAACATCTTCTTCATCCAAATTTTTCGGCAAAAATTCAATCGGTCCATCACTCATTTCTTCACTCCAATCTCTTCAATATATTGCAGACTATCATGCAAAAAGATGTACTGCATAGGATGCAGCTCATGCTTGGAGTAAATCAAGGAAGAGATGGTGGGTTCGTAGTGAGTAAGTTGAAGATGAACTTAAAAATCCATTTTTCAAGTTTGTGTAATTTTTCAATTTCCAAAAATCCGAAATTGATTTTAAAATCATATTTTATTTCTAAAATCAAAATTTATTAATTTTCCAGATTAATTTTCTAATAAATTAATAAATAATTACTTTAACAATTTAAATAATTCTAATTATTTTAATATCCAATATTAAAATAATTTTTACATAAATTCATCTTCATATATTTAAATCATATTTAAATACATTTTCTCCAATTCCGTTTGATTTTAATTTGAAATGTTCAAATTAACTTATTACGTTACTCTAGAGCTAATCCATTTTCGAGCTAGTAGGGGGACCTCATGGACTTATAGATCATGAGCTCCAACGATCCAAGATTAATTGGTTAAACTCATTATATCGATCTAACCTCCATTCGTTAACTAATGGGTCACTCCACTAAAGCCCATAGTTGAACTTCCCTCACTGTAGATATATTATGTTCACTCGATATAACCATGATCAGTAAGTTAACCCTTCACAGGTTGTTCATAATAACGGTTGGGTCAAATCTCTGTTTTATCCCCGAAATGACTTATTGTTCCTTAAGTCCCCACTGATTCCCTAATGAACAATTTTTATGTGATTCAATCACAAAATCGAGTCTCTCTCATGTCAAATGAGAGTTCGGGATCCCTTCTTCAAGACCCAGAATCAACACTTAAGGGAACAACCTCTCTACTTTCCCTAAAGTAGGTAGGAGTGAATTCCCTCTTGCACCCTATGTCCTCAGCTATCTATCTAGTCTTACCCTGAAATGACAGTCTTATTGAGTCGCCGCTGTTGAGCCAACCCTCACCTATGCAAATCTAAGGATAATTCCAGATAAACAAAAGTTCATAGTTAACTTAGGATTAAGGTCAAGTTGCCTAGGTCATCGCTTTGAAATAGTCAGTTTAAACAGTAAACAGTGTTATAAAGTAAGAGTGACTCATTTCGTGGTCCGATCTTGTACAAACTCTTTTGCACAAGGACACCCCCACTCCTCATGTCCAACATGAATGAATTAGGATCACTTCATTTGTAGCACTTTACAACTCCTTGTAACAACTACAGAGCAGGCCGCATCCAGTAGTGTTACCAGAATAAGGTACCCAACCTTATCCATATACTATAGATCATTTTGACTATTTACTCGAACCTGATCCACCTTTATGTCTCTACATAAAGTTCAAGTATGCATCCAATAGTCAAGGGGACTTTTAGGTTTATTGGATTTCTATTCAAGCAATAGATCTATTCAATAACACCTTTACTGAATTTTTAGAATAAGTTCCATTGTTTACATACCACGAGTTTTAGGACATAAAACCCAACAACATCCATCTACTATCCACCAAGGCCATTAACCCCATTTCTACACCTTTTACCGAGACCAGTGACCTCATCCCTACTGTTAGGTCTTTAAAGGACATATATTTTCTATGTTAATTCCCCCAAAATCGTGTTGATTATTTACTTTTAATGCTCATTTTGTAGATAAAACAATCCCGGAGGTGATTAGGAGTCATTCTGAGAAAATTGGCCCAAAAAGATTAAAAAAAATGACCAAGAAAATCAACAAAGTTGAAGAGAATAAAAAATTACCAAAATGTCATCATGCTTTAGCATCACGACCCTAGGAGAAGTGTCGAGCAACGCTTGAAGATAGAAAGCTCGCTTTTGCTACAAAACAGGACAGCGTTGCAACGCTTTAAATTTTGACGCGATTCATCCCGCACGCACCTCACGCAATGCAACGTCAAGCCCAGCGTCACATCTCAAGCGCAACGCTTCTTGGTTTTTTTGTGATTTAGCATTGCAACGCTGACCCTAGCGTCGCGACGCTACCCTGCAAGTATAAATATTTTTTTTTCATTTTTGTTGAAGAAAAGAAACACGATATCAATGGAGGCTGGAATTTCTCTACGTATCAATTAGTCTCTATGGTAATTTTGTTTCCTACTTATGTTAGATTTTAATTTCTTTTTGAGTTGTAATCAATAATTTGTAATTCTTCATGAATTTGTCTATGGTTTGTGAAGTAATTGAATCTCGTTTCTATTTCAAGAGTTCTTGCAAATTCTTTTGAGTTTTTACTTGTTTTTATCATTAGCAACCTGATTTGAGCATTCTTGAATCTGTTTTTAATTCTTGAAGCATGTTAAATGATCTATATCTTGAACATGTTTAGCCTACATGTTGTCACACTCATGATTGAATGTGTTGCTTTTAATATGTTCGATAGAATATCTAGCCAAGATCTACAAGAGGCAATAGTAATTGTGTGTTTAATAACTATTCTAAGATGCACTAATTACTAGATTTGAAGAAAATTCGATTAATTGAGTAAGCTATCTTAACAATTAATTGGTGCAATTGAATCCTAGAACTTAATGCGTGTATTTTCTCTTTTATATGGCCACTATCAAACCCAATAGAGGTAGAAACATGTATATTGATTAAGGTTAGGGCTATCCTACCTTAATTGTTGATTATGACGCTCTCTTGACTAGGTTAATACTAGTTGTCTGCCTTTGTAGAGACTAGTTTAATCTAGTTAAGTGGGTAATTGCGACCTTAATCCGATTGTGAATTAAATTTGTAGAATTTAATGATAAGAATTGCATTGAACGTCTAACTTGGATTAAAAGCAATATTTTTCTAAATTTAGTTACAATTATCCTTTGTCTTTTGATTTTTAGCATGTTTCTTGTCTTAATAAAAAATCCCCGTTTCATAGGTTTCATAGTTAAGCTTTTCATAGTTAAGCTTGGTTAAGGAAAATATTAAATAATCTTTCCCTGTGGATTGACCTTTTACTTCCACTTTAACTACGAGTTAGTTTAGGTTGTTGTTCAAGCTTTACATGTTACACCCCCTCCTAGTTTACCCTCTAAAATCGAAAGGGGACATGACGACATCAATTGCCGACCTACTTGCCAGCACTTACTGCCTAACTTAAGTAAAACCTGCTCAAAACCTTAATATGCAAAAACGACTTAGCAGTAAAATAACTATGACTTTATCCAACAAAACAACTTAAATACAATTCTGAAAAGACAACAAATATAGTTTCAACAAACAGCACAAGAACAAAATAGAGGTCCCAAAATAAAATCCACAAGTCTCAGACTTCTCTCAAAATATGTGTACATCAAAACAAGCTTAACATAAGCTTCTTCCTTCCTAACCGAGCTTTGAGTGGCATGTCACCTATTAACGCAGGGACTGCTTGTTTCTTCTTTAATCTAGATTTTTCAAGTCCATGGAGGTTTTTTCTCCTTTTCTCAAATCTTGATTGCCTCAATCCGGAGCTTCTTCTCATTAATGTTCATCACGATTTCTCCCTTGTGCACATCAATTCAAGTGCGATCGGTCGATAGAAATGGTCATTGTTGTAGTTTTAACGCATATATAAACTTGTTGACTGGTAGAGATGATATGCGATGCATGCAATGCGATACTACTACTGATTATGCGATGTTTTATTAAGATTAGGTAGTATGCCCTGCTGTGTCACAAGTTTCCTTACGATGAAACCAAGTATAATTCCATCGCAAGTTTCTCGGTGTGATCCGAGGTCGAACACGAGGAAATACGGTACCGGTTTAATGCGGTGTTTTCATGATGTTATGCGACCGATTTGTAATACTTTGATAGAGTGTTTTGTACAAAAGTAATTATATAAAATAAAAGTAAAATAAATACGTTGAAAATATAGTAAACCTAAATTAGATGTATTCGATACAGGTTCTATATACAAGATGCTAAGAGTAAGGATAGCTGTGAAGGCTATGCAAGACATGGATTGCGGCGACAAGTCTTGTGGTGAGAAAAGAAAAGAAAGATAAGTATACAAATTATCGCAAGTTCTTAATGAAAGTAAAGATATAAATACTGTTTCATTTTTCTCATGGCGTACACCTTTCAGTGATCGGCCGCGTTTCCCACATGTCTGCATTGAAACTAGAGTCCGACGTAATGAATGCAAGGTTACTTCCATGTCTGGAAGTACTACTCGCTTTAGTTAACGCACTCTCCTGACCTTCTCTCAATAGATCAGAATGACATCTTCACTTCTGCTCTCACAGGTGAAGATGTCGTGCAACATGCTTTAGCTAAACGTATTACATAACTTTAATTTACATTAAGTCTTTGGATATTTATAGTGCTTATCAAAAGATTAAGAAAACATAGTGGAGAAAGTGAATAACGGGTGAACGGTGAAAGACATAAGATGAATACTGAATATGATCGAAACTACTAATATTTCTATTAAGAGTTTGATACATGATGAATGAACAGAAAGATAGAAGAGACATGAAATACGTAGAAATGGGTAGAATAAGGAAAATCAGGCGCCAATCTCTTGATTACCGATCGATGAAGATCTGCTTGTCGGTTGTGGATGGAATAATGGTGGGGAGAGCTTCCCTCTCAGGCTCACTCCTCTGGTAACAGGGTCCTTAAACAGAGCTTCGCTCGGGGATATTGATAGGATAAACTGAGATTACACATTTCGGCCTTATCTCTTCTTCTTCTCGAATCTTACTTTGTAGCACTCAGCTAAGCTCTTTTCTCTCTTTAATCTTGCAGCACTTCGCCCAGATCGAATAGTATAATTTTCATTGAATCCTCTGGGGTATTTATAGGCATAATAGCTTTGACTCTGGCCAAGTGGTCCCCACTTTTGGTTATGAAAATTCCAAAGATGGAGGGATTTTATTCCTTCTGTTATGCAATAAGACCGTCAATTGTGCACAACTGTTAGCTGTACACGCGTCTGAATCTCCTACTCTTACGTTGCTCATTTGCATCACTCGATCATAGGTTCGCGTACGGCGTTTGTTTTTATAACCGCATGCGGTGGTCATGTGGATCAGGATCGATTATCGCATTGCGCCGTTTCTTCAATGAATGTCTGCACGATGACGTTCGATGGCCGAAATGGTGATAGAGATGCATTGATGAAGTTCTCTCGAGCCTTAGGCGCAAGTGGTGACTTTAGTCTTCGTACAAAACAGAGTAAATTTTTGCCATATTCTCCATCTTTTGGTGTTAGTGGATTTTATTGCAAGCATTTGAAATTATTATCAAACTAAGTTAATTTACAAACAATTAACGCATAATTCCTCATTTTTTTTCCGCAATATCTAGATAAGGTGGCATAAATAACTTGTATTTCTACAAGTTATCACACTCCCAAATTTGATATATGCTTGTCCTCAAGCATATCTTCTACTAAGGAAATCATGCTCCAATCTTATCCTATATTTTTACGAAAATATTAATTGCTCCGAATGTAACCCTTAGGTACATTTCCGAACATCGCATTTCCTTCTATCCTTGCTAACTCTTAGCAAGCCCTATTTTATTCTTTTACTTAACAAAATCCTGCTCAAAGACACTTTTCTAGTTTTCAGGATAGAATGTTTATCTCTTCATGGCAAAACAACTTGATAAAGCTATATGTTGTGAGCAAAAATTTTGCGTCGTTTATTCATTTAGGCACAGTTGAGCATGGTTACACTCTTCGTTTTGGCTTGCCCCCATGGATTTCATGCGAAGATCCAACTATGTCAGTGTGCCAATTTCAACTTAACTCATGTTTTTCAGAGGAGTTGTCCCTTACTTTCTTTTTCTTTTCATTTCTATGCTGCGTTGTTCCTGGTGACCCACCTTCGTTTTGGCTTGTTCCTATGAGTGTCATACGAACATCCAACTACGAGCAAGTTCCTCTCACAACTAAACTCTTATCAGGTTGGGAACAATATTTTGAAATCCCTTGCGCTGACAGTGGAGTTTGTCATAATAAAATATATATTTTTTTATGCTAAACAAAGGACGCATTTTCTTTTAATACTACATAATTTTGCATCCATCTACTCAGACCTTCCCCACCCCCAAATTTAAAGATGAGCAAGGTCCTCATTGCGTTGTTTGGATAGACTAGACAAACACTTAGAAGAAAATTTCAAAAAGAAGGTTTGAGTAGGACTTTGAAAATTAAAAGGTAAAGTACTGCTAAACTAAGAGTTAACTAAGTGTTAGTCGGAATCTACTAAGTATAAGAAATATTTCTAAGTTTCACATATAATGCATCATAGCAACGCAATGAAGAACGTGAAAATATAAGAGTAAAAATAAAGCACAGATTTACAAAGGAAGATAAAGGAAGAGGCAAAGGCAAAAAGTTGAAGTGACTATGTACTTGCATTGTATTGAAGATTAAAGAAGTTTGCAAATAATTACAAATGAATGCAAACTTCAAAGCTTAAGGCCTGTACAAGAGTCAAAGAAATATTAAGTTACAAAAGAATGAATTCAAAGTATACAAAAAGAATACAAAAATGATACAAGAAAGAAAAAAATTAAGTCTGTGGGGCTGGAGGATCTTGCGACGGTTAAGGCATTAAGGTTGAGCCATCTTCAAATAAAAATGGTTTCCTTAAGTGGGGAGGCACCATCGGCCCATGCAGATAGGTGGTGAGAAAATTTAAGTACTCTTGATTATGTTCCGCTATCATACGCTGGTGCTGGAATATGCGATGTGAGTTGCGCTGGGTGTTGATTAGTGCTTCCCTTGAAATGGCAGCACTACACTGAATCTCATCAATGCGCTCCATAACGACCTCAAACTGTTGGTTGAAGAAGAGCTGCTGCTAATTGATAAGCTCTTGCTGTTGGGCAAAAAGTTGTCTCATTTCAGCAAGCTTGGCAGCCAGGGGAGTGGGTGCAGGTTACGCCTGCGAAGTCTCGCCAGCATCGTTTTGAGGTTGGGCTGATGTGCCCTCGCCCAAATCGTGTGGGTCATCAACTTGTGGCAGTGGGAGTACGGAAAGTGGGAGGTTGGGGTTGCTGGTTGGGAAGGAGATTAATGTTAAGGGGAAGAGGATCAATAGGCTGAGGAAGAGGAGGAGAGGAAGGTTACATTGGTGAGCTAGGCTGGCCGGGGGAACAAATTCTTATCTAACGAGGCCTTCTGATTAAGGGCTTAGACTCTGAAGATTCAGAAACTTTTTCCTTGCCTTTGTCTTCTCGTCTTCTTTTGGTCCTTGGTTCTTGCGGCGAATTAAGGTCAATCGTAGGCCTTTTGGCAAGTAATTTCAAGTAGTGGGGGGAGTCTTTGAGAAGCATCCTCAGAATCTTCATATTGATGAGGCCGTGAACTTCCAACATGGGTTCATCATCAATGCCTACTCCCATACTTAGGCATAAGCAGGAGACTATCCATGGGAAGAAGTATTGACCTCTTATATGCCCCACCAAGGCTCTGATTTGTCCTGCGATCAATCTGCCCACATTAATGGGGATGCCACGAGCAATGCAGTATGCGGCCATCACCCGATCCCTTGACACGGTACGATCATGCGTTGTTGGGATCATCCGTTTCTTGACCAAGTACACCCAAAGTCTTCCTTCCGGCAGCAAAGCTTTGGACTCCATTGTGTGAATGCCTTTTGGGGAGATAGTCCATCTTGTCCCCGGCTGTGCTAACACCTTCAGCGCTTCCTCCATCATTTCTTCTGAGGGATCCTCAATGATTGCGTTTCCTGGCGCATCAAGATTTATCCTCAACTGAAAAAGTTCATTTATTTCCTTTGTGCTGAAGAGCACAGACGTCCCTATAAAGGTCACCACATCTCTATCTTCGTACAGTTGCTTGATAGAATTCCCTCACTACCTGAGGCACAATAATGGATGGGCATTGACAGAAAGTATCCCATCCATGCTCAACTATCACGCTCGTGACTAGATCAGGCAGTGGGTTCGGTGCAGGATAGAAACCCATCTCGAACAACATGTTGTCATTTTCCTTTCTCTTGACTGATCTCTTCCTGGCCGCTGGGGGCTCACTAACCGTTGGAGCTTGGACTTGCGCTTCTGCAAGACGGGCAGCTTGTCTTTCTCTCCTTGCCCGTTCTTTGCGTCGTTCCTCTTCCTTGTGCTCTGCGAGTCATTTGCCTTTGCTTTTGAGCAAGCACCAATTATTGGCCTCGCGCTTCCTTTTCTTCTCTTCTTTCAATCTTCTTTCCTCTTGTTCCTTCTTCCTCCTTTTATTTTCTTCTTCTTCCTTCTCTTCCCTCTCAAATTCTTCTTCAAACTGCTAAGAGATCAGCAATAGGCGTTGATCCTCCCCGTGCTTCTTAATTGCCTCTAACCGGGTAGGCTCATTGTTTCTCTTCATTTCTTCAAACTCAATCCTTCTTTGCCTATTCCCTTCTGCGATTATGAGCTTGCCCCGTTCCAACTTTTCTTGTGTTTCTTCTTCTTCTTTTATTTTTCTTTCTTCTTGCTCTAAAGCCAAAATTAATCTTTAAGGGTCGATTTCAGACCCTTGGGGCACATTCTCCCTGCGACGCCGCATCAGAGGGGTTCATTCAGTTTCTTCATTTACATCCACCGCAATCGGCTGCACTGTTTCAGGTTGCGGTGGTTCCATCGGTTGCGCTTGTTCCTCTTGATCTTCCCTCACAGAGGTTGATTCTCAGTCCTTCGCAGGGCTAGCAGCCTTTTGTGCTGCTTTCTCTTCTTCTCTCAAGCATCTTCTTTCCCTATGGCGCATTCTTCTTTCTTCCTTCTCTTCTTTTCTCTTCTTTCTGGCTTCCTCATCTTCATCATCATTTTTCTTTTCTTTGTCTTTCCTTGATTTGCGATGACGTGAAGACTCAACCCTTCCTTCCTTGTGCTCCCGACTCCTCTTCTTCTTCTTTTCTTATTTTTCAACTTCAACTATTGCCTCTACATCTGCAGCCTTCAACTCCTCAAGCTGGATTACTTTAGACAATGTGTCCGCAACCTCCATCACCACAACTTCAGGTGTCATCACTGTAACAACCACTTCTCTTGTTGCTTCCATTACGATCTCAGCCTCAATTGCTTCCCTGATTGCAACTTCTACTTCCTCGACTACCTCTTCCACCACTCCATCCACCACTTCTTCCACTGCCTCTTCCACCACCACCACTATTCCATCCTTGGTGGCTTCATTCAACGCAACCACTATCTCCTCCTCCGTAGGCAGTGGTTGATTTATAACCCTTGCCTCGGGCAAGCCTTCTCCTTGCTTCAAGGTGCTCAGGATGTTGCCAAACACTTCCGTGTCGTCTCTTCTCTTCCTTTCGCTTTCTGTGGAGACCGTCGGAGTTGGTAGGCTTTCAGTGCTGCCTCTTCTTTGGAACACAATGGGTCTTGAGGGCAATGAGTGTCTCTGGGATCTTCTGGTGGTTCGTGGGGCATTACGGGCTTGGGCGGCCAGCCAACGACTAGCAGCTAGGAATGCTGCCTCTCGCATGGCTGCCTGATCGTTGGCAAAAGGTGAAGTTGAACGGGCTTGGGTTTGGTCGGCCATTGAAGTTGTTTGGGAAGAAAATGGGGTTCTGACTTAAGGTTTAGGGATTCTGGGAGACTGAGAGCAAAAAAAACTTAAGGTTTTTCGAATGCAGGTAAAAAGGTTCCACTGAAGGGGAAGGTTCTATTTATAGGTTGGGCCATGTGGGGCCCACTGCGATTTGCGCGACGTCTGATCTTGGGCAGTCCAACAGGCGCGTCGATCCACCTCTCGTAATTATGGAATTTTCAGAGGGACGTCTTTTCGTCTGCCAAGCTTTAAATGCTCGGGATACGAATCGTTTAGACTTTCTCCCGCTTTACCAGACAATACTTTTTAATATTTTATTCGAATGGATGCAAATTTGATTTCAACACATCGCATTCACTAACGCAACTATATATCTATTGAAGATGGTCAACAACGCATATGACCTCGCAACACACTTCCTTAGTCAATGCAGTTCTGGAGAATACCTCAACGTAGTGCATCGACCAAGGTGGGGCAAAATTCATATGCGAGCGCAACCTTCAACTTAGTATAGTTGAGTTAGATGATTGCAACGCATTCCTAGTATACACAAGATGCGTCCATTAAAAATTCTGCTCTCTCATTTATTATTTCATTTATTTCTATTCACGCTTTTCTTGTCTTTTTATAATAACTGTCTTCAAAACCAATCATTCATTCATCAAAGTATACACTAACTACAAAAAGCAACTTAAATGCGAGAATAAATACGAGAATAAATTGAATGCTGAAAATAACAGAAGAAGCAAATTGCAATGATAAAATAAATTCTGAATTTAATGCTAAAAAAAGAATTAATGCAAAAATATAAAGTTCCAAAAATTAATAATAAGAAGTTGTTTGAAGGTCGATAAAGGATTGATCAAGATATGGACCGAAAAGATGTGTCGTGTTGAATGATCGTAATCCACATCATCGTATGCGGTCAAACTTGCCTACTCAATGTCCTCATTAACATTGTTCTTTTCCAGTTGATCTCGAGGCTTCTGAATTGCTGGGCAACATCCCTGGTGCACGACTTCTTAACTCTGACGCCAGCTGGCCCACCTGGATCTCTAAGTTCCTTATGAAGGATGCTTAAGCCTGCATCACCGCATCGTTTTTGTCCATGTATTGCTTTAGCAGTGACTTTAAGAATCCTCCCGAGGCATTCGATATTGATGATGAGGGTTGCTGGTTCTGAGGTCTTGGTTGCCCTTGGTGTTGGTGAAAATTGCCCCTATTGCCTCCCTGATGGTTCATTGGCCCCCCTTGGTTAGGATTGCCACCCCATCTAAAATTAGGATGACTTATCCAACCTGGTTTATAGGTGTTGCTGAAGGGATTGCCTTGGATGGCACAGACCTGCTGCAGGTTTAACGGGCAACTGTCAGCCCCTTGAGCCCCACCACAATTGACGCAACCAATTGCGGCCACTTGAGCTGGTGCAGCAAGTTGCGCTGATTGTGGGGCAATGGCTCCTTGATTCATGGCCATTGTCTGGAGGATAGAGTTCACTGTGGCCATTTGGGCGGCCAGTGCAGTCACTGTCTCGGCAGAGACAATGGCTGTCTCATTCTTTCTTTGATTATTTCCCCTTCCTCCATATCCATCATCAATCCAGTCATCCATGTTCCGCGAGATGCGGTCAAAGATGACTTTAGCTTTAGTATAGGTCTTGTCCATGAATCCTCCTACAACGGAGGCATTAGCAACAGCCTGCGTTGCTCGGTTCAAGCCGTTATAAAAGGTTTCCATCAGAACGCAATCGGGAATCCCGATATGCGGACAATTCTTTACCAACCTCCTGAATCGCACCCAGGCAGTGCTCAAGGTCTCATTCTCCTTCTGCTCAAAATTCAACACATCCTTCTGTCTCCTTGCGTTAACGGCTGGTGGGAAGAACTTCTTCATGAACCTTTCTACCAACTGCCTCCATGAAGTAATCTCGTTGGGCTCCAGTGAATATGCCCACTTCTTCGCTTCGTCCCTTAAGGTATAAGGAAAAAAATATAGTCTAATATTTTCAGGAGTGTCGCTAGGAATGGAGAAGTTGCCGCACATCTCTATGAAGCTAGTCAGATGGGCGTGGGGATTTTCACCTTGTAGACCCTCAAACTTGCCCGCATTCTGGATCATTTGATGCATGACCGGCTTGATTTCAAATCTGGCATTCCCCTCAACAGTTGGCCTTGAGATGCCTGGCGAGAAGTCATATAAGTTAGGCACTGTGTAGTCCCTCATTGGGATATTGCGATCAGTTGCCAAAAATACAGGGTCTTGGGCTGGCCGCGCAATCCCTTGGTTCTCAGGAATTGTCTTGTTGTTATTCGCCATGGCTGCTTTCTTACGCCGATTCCTGTTCAGATGATTCCTTGCGTGGAAGGTTCGTTCGATCTCAGGGTCCGCGATAAATTTTGGCTCAGCACCATAACTCATACACCGTCAAGCTGTTCTCCACGTAGAATAGCCAGTACAATGAGATCTGTCCTGCAAAACAACAAAAAACACTCAAATAATAAACCGTTGACCAGTAATTTCCCCGGCAACGGCACCATAAAGTTGTTGTAGTTTTAACGCATATATAAACTTGTTAACTAGTAGAGATGATATGTGATGCATGCAATGCGATACTACTACTGATTATGCGATGTTTTATTAAGATTAGGTAGTATGCCCTGTTGTGTTACAAGTTTCCTTACGATGAAACCAAGTATAATTCCATCGTAAGTTTCTCGGTGTGATCGGAGGTCGAACATGGGGAAATACGATACCGATTTAATACGGTGTTTTCATGATGTTATGCGACCGGTTTATAATACTTTGATAGAATGTTTTGTACAAAAGTAATTACATAAAATAAAAGTAAAATAAATGCGTTGAAAATATAGTAAACCTATACTATATGTGTTCAATATAGTTTCTACGTACAAGATGCTAAGAGTAAGAATAGCTGTGAAGGTTGTGCAAGGACATGGATTGCGACAATAAGTCTTGTGGTGAGAAAAGAAAAGAAAAATAAGTATACAAATTATCGCAAGTTCTTAATGAAAGTAAAGATACAAATACTGTTCCCTTTTTATCATGGCGTACACCTTTCAGTGATCGGCCGCATCTCCCGCATGTCTGCGTTGAAACTAGAGTCCGACGTAATGAATGCAAGGTTGCTTCCATGTCTGGAAGTACTACTCGCTTTCGTTAACGCACTCTCCTGACCTTCTCTCGATAGATCAGAATGACATCTTCACTTCTGCTCTCACAGGTGAAGATGCCATCCAACATGCTTTAGCTAAACGTATTACATAACTTTAATTTACATTAAGTCTTTGGATATTTATAGTGCTTATCAAAAGATTAAGAAAACATAGTGGAGAAAGTGAATAACGGGTGAACGGTGAAAGACATAAGATGAATACTGAATATGATCGAAACTACTAATATTTCTATTAAGAGTTTGATACATGATGAATGAACAGAAAGATAGAAGAGACATGAAATACGTAGAAAAGGTAGAATAAGGACAATCAGGCGCCAATCTCTTGGTCACCGATCGATGAAGATCTGCTTGCCGGTTGTGGATGGAATAATGGTAAGGAGAGCTTCCCTCTCAGGCTTGCTCCTCCGGTAGCAGGGTCCTTGAATAGAGCTTCGCTTAGGGATATTGATAGGATGAATTGAGATTACACCTTTCAGCCTTATCTCTTCTTCTTCCCGGATCTTACTTTGTAGCATTCAACTAAGCTCTTTTCTCTCTTTAATCTTGCAGCACTTCACCCAGATCGAATAGTATAATTTTTATAGGCAGAATAGCTTTGACTCCGGCCAAGTGCTCCCCACTTTTGATTATGAAAATTTCGAAGATGGAGGGATTTTATTCCTTCTGTTATGCAATCAAACTGTAAATTGTGCACAACCGTTAGCTGTACACGCGTCTGAATCTCCCACTCTTACGTTGCTCATTTTTATCACTCGATCATAGGTCCGCATGCAGCATTTGTTTTTATATCCGCATGCGGTTGTCATATGGATCAGGATCGACTATTGCATTGCGCCGTTTCTTCAATGAATGTCTGTGCGATGGCATTCGATGGCCGCAATGGTGATAGAGATGTGTTGATGAAGTTCTCTCGAGCCTTAGGCGCAAGTGGTGACTTTGGTCTTCCTACAAAACAGAGTAAATTTTCACCAAATTCTCCATCTTTTGGCGTTAGTGGATTTTATTGCAAGCATTTCAAATTATTATCAAACTAATTTAATTTGCATACAATTAGCGCATAATTCCTCATTTTTTGCCGCAATATCTAGATAAGGTGGCATAAATAACTTGTATTTCTACAAGTTATCAGTCATCCCAATATGATGGGCGCATCTTCGTCTGCTTCATGATCCAGAATGATGAAATCTGCCGGTAAAATGAATTTGTCAATTGAGACCAAGACATCCTTCAACTCTCCCTCAGGGTGTACTCGGGATATGTTCGTAAGTTGAAGAGTCTCCGACATAGGCGTTAGTTTTCCCACATTCAATTGTTTGAAAATTGAGATTGGCATTAAATTTATACTCGCCCCAAGATCGCATAGTGCCTGACCGATGTAGACCCCTCCAATTGAGCAAGCTATCGTGAAGCTTCCTGGGTCACACATCTTCGGTGGGATTACAGTGTTTGACCTTTGCATTACTGCCATCGTAGCGATCTTTTCTTCATCATTCTATTTCTTTTTCAATCTTTGTGGAAATGGTGGTAGCTGTACTTCTTCTGTTTCGTGTTCTAGAGGGCCTGGAGGTGGATGCAACTTCTGAGTTCATCTTTTCGAGCTTTTTTGATTCATATGTCAATGGGTTCTTGGTTTTCACCACATTCAGGTTGGTCCTGATGGGTCTTTCCCTTCTACCGTTGTCGTTTTTCCGCTTAACAAGAAGACTGCTAGCCATTTTTCCTTTCATGCACTCCCTGGGTTGCGAGGGAGATCAGTTGACCTCGGCAACGTCCCTTGCGGTCTATTCTTCAACTCACCTGCAATTTGTCCTATTTGAATTTCAAGATTGCGGATAGAAGTCGCATGGTTGTGGAGGACCGTCTCGTTTTTCTCAATGTATTACTTTAATAGGCTCTCCATAGAGGAAGATGGCAGTGCTTGTGAGCTGCTAGCTTGATGTTGCGGTTGACCGTTCGTTCGTGGGAAAAATCCTGGCGGGCCGTCTTTTTGCGCCATAGGTTGATAACGCTGTTGATTATTTTTGCACGTGAAATTGGGGTGATTTCTCTGCCCAGGGTTGTATATATCAGAGAAAGGGTTGTTCTTTATGAAGTATACTGACTGCAGGTTCCTTGGGCATTCTTCAGTAGGATGTGCTTGTAAAACCCGAACTAAGGTTCCTTAGATAAGGGTATTTAAAAAAATATATAAAAAAATAAAATAATGAATAATAAATGATAAGGAAAGAAAAATAATATAATATATCATGTAGGTGGAAATGCATGCAAATTATAAGGCTAAGAGGAAGGGAAAGAAAACGTACTGAATAAAGAATTTCACTTGTTGACTTGGGCTGAGACATTGGAAATGTGTTGACGTGGCAAATTGTCCTTGAATTGAGAGGCGGCAAGAGGATTAAAGAGGAAAGGGAACCTCAAAAGTTCGGTTTGGCAATTTACATGAACAAGTTTGGAGAAATCGGTGCCATTTGAAAAGCTGAGAAGACTTAATTCTTAAGTTGTTGTGCCAAAGGAAGATGGCAGAAGAAGAAGAGGGGGAAAGTGATGAAGTTGCAAGAGAAACAGAATCTCGGGGAAACAGGGCCCGAGGTGAAGATTCAAGGTTCTAGGCTAAACTACAAGGAATTGATGGCTGAAATTTTAAGGTAATAAAGTTAACTCAATTCTAAACATGTTTGTAGAAGGAAGTTTCTTCAAAAGAAGTCTAGATTTTGAGTGATGAATTTTTAAAGTTGTAACAGGGAACTTGTGAATAAGCAGACAGCTGCTTGGGAAGAACAAGCAAACAGCTTGCAAATGAATGGGAATCTCGCTAAAATTGTAAAGAGGATCTCGCTCTTGGGGCAAATCTCGCTGGAAATAGGAAGGTATCGATGGTGTGGTTTGGGCAGAGTATCGCTGGGAATTGTGAAGAGGATCTCGCTCTCGGGGCAAATCTCGCTAGAAATGAGAAGGAATCGCTAGTGTCGTTCTCTTCAGCATCGCTTGTAAGGCTCTCGCTGGTGAGGCTCTCGCTAGTGTCGCTGGTGAGGCTCTCTCCAGTGTCGCTTAAGTTGATCTCGCTGGTTCTGCTCTTGGTGATCTCGCTAGTAAGGCAGTTTGTTGAGGATGGAAATTCCGTTGGTTAATGAGCTGCTTAAGATATTTTGCTAGGAAATTTAAGTAGTTTAATTGGAGAAATATATTCTTTCAGGCCATGAAGAGCTAGTAGAAGCTCGTAACCCATTAAGAGACCAAGAAACTGTGAGTGACTGTGTGATTTCTTATTGTTTTACTGGTTTAGTAAATTATGATATCACTGGAAGTACTTCTCATGCTAAGTAAATAAATGATGTGCCAAGCAATAAGATTATGAAATGGTTTCTCATACTGAGTAGAGTATGTTTACCATGGGATTGATGTAAATGGGTTACATTGTTCAAATACTTACAGTAGGGTTAAGTAACTCCATTTTTATGATGGTTCTGTATGAAAGATGAACTGGTATTATGGTCTGAGCACTAAACTGTAATGTTCAACAAAATGTTAGTGGCTTGTTGTGTAATGGATACTGAAGGACACTTGAGAAGGTACCTGGCCAATTTGATACCGAAAGACTTTTAAGAAGGTATCCGGTCTAATTGATACCAAAGAACATATGAGAAGGTATCTAACCAACATGGTACTGAAGGACACTTCAGAAGGTACCTGGCCAACTTGATACCGAAGGACTTTTGAGAAGGTATCCGGCCAAATTGATACCGAGGGACATATTAGTAGGTATCTTAACAGCTCGATACTAAAGGACGTTTGAGAAGGTATCTGAGCAGGAGTACCTGAGGATACTGAAGGACTTTTGAGAAGGTATCCTAGTCAGGTATATATTGTACGACGGTACCTAGTTATAACTACGTGCGCATAGGTAATACGACGTCGAAGGATTGAGCAAAAGAGTTCTCCATGATTAAGGTTGAGATTGAGGGTTAGATGTATTAAGTCAATGTCAACTAAGAATAGAGATAGTCATACTTCCTTCTAGGCTAGAAGGATAGACTAGAGTTGTTAATGCTTGAGAATGATCATCAATGCTTGATGTTTAATAATGTATGAGTTTTCCAAGCATGATATACATGTCTAATGCATGCTGGTGGTTCCATAAGCTAGTCGAATATATTTTAATTTAGCTATTTCACCAAATATGAAGCATGTGTTAGGGTTAAGGCTAAGGTTAAAGGAAGCTTAACATACTACGTTTAAATATCTAAACTTCCCAAGGTACATGTGTTGGTATTTCAAAGAACAAATGAGTAGAAATACTGGTAAGGAAGGTATCTGAATAAATGTACCTAAGATGTTGACGGCACATAGTAAACTCAACATGTAAGTAGGCAAGTGTGAATGCGAGACCGAGATATGGATCTCTTGGCTAATAACAGACGTTGAGAGCTAGAGTGGTGTATGCTCGTTCTCATCCAAGATCTAATGAGTATTGATGTATAGAAGTTGTTATCTACGTTTATGTCTTAAGGACGTTGTCTGAGACACCATCGGATTGTTTAAAGAGATCGATGTAGGGATCTCTTCTGGCTACAATTTAATGTGAACAGGTCGAGGAAGAGGTTTTATCTGGCCACGGCTTGACGTTGGAATTAGAGCAGGGTGTGCTCATTCTCAACTATGTCTCAAGTTCTTGAAACGATGGTATTAAAGGTTTTTATGTAAACGTTGCTAGGTTTAATCTTGTTTTGGTATTACGCTTTCAAGCTATGTTTCTTAAACATGAGATTTATGTTTTATAAAGTCACTCACTGGGCTTCTAGCTCATGTTTTCAAATATTTTCTATTTCAGGTAACGGTTAGTTCTCAGAAGACGTTTCTGATACTGCTTTGCCACTCAAAGAGACAAGTTAAAGGAAGTGCAATTGAAGATAGTATTAGCTAGTACACACGTGTCTGATTAGTGACGAGTATTCTAGATGGGGCTCACTAGGTTGTATTATTCATGTGTAAACAATGTTGCGAAACTCTGTAATGTAAATGTATTGAATTATGTGTTTGTTGGATTTTATGTCCTAAAACTCGTACTTTGTAAATTAATAAATATATTCTGTTTTGTTTTTCGATAAAGTTGTTATTGAAATTGTAATCTTGAATCCAATAAACTAAGGTTCCGAGGCTATTTAATGTAATTTGAACTTTATGTGTGACATAAATGTGGATCAAGTTCAAATATATAGCCAAAATGGTCTATAGTATATGAATAAGGTTGGGCGCCTTATTCTGGGGACACTATAGATGCGGCCCACTTTGTAGATAGTACAAACGATGTAATCCTGAATCGTTCATATAGAGATATGTGAGTGGGGGCATCCTATGTAAAGAGTTTACATAAGACTGAACCATGAAATAGTCACTTTTTACGTTCTAAATGCCTTTTTATGTATAAAACTGACTATTTCGTTAATTGATGACCTAGGTAACTTAATCTTAATCCTGAGCTAACTATGAACTCCTGTTCACTCGAAATTATCCATAGATCTGCATAGGTGAGGGCAGCTCAATATCGCTGGCCCAATAAGCCTCCCATTTCAGGGGTAAGATCGGGTGGATAGTTGGGAACATAGGGTATAAGACAGAATGCACTCCTACCCATTATAGGATAGTAGATAGGTTGTTCCCTTTAGTACCGAATCCAGGTCTTGAACAAGGGGCCCCATCCTCTCCTTGGCCCGAGAGGGATTCGTTTTATAGGTTGGACCTTAAACCAATTGTTCATTAGAAGATCAGTGGAACTTAAGGAACAAGATGTAGTCTTGGAGGTAAAACGGTGTTTATGACCCAGCCGAGATTACGAACAACCTGTGAAGGATTAACTTACTAATCATGGTTATATCAAATGGACACAAATATATCTATAGTGAGGGGAGTGCAACTACGGGACTTTAGTGGAATGACCCGTTAGTTAACAAATGTTGATTAGCTCCGTCTAAAGAGTTTAGCTAGCTAATCTCGAATCGTTAGAGCCCATGATCTATAGGTCCATTAGGTTCCCCTACTAACTCATGATGCATGCTTATTTCCTTTAATTTAAGAGAAATTAGAGTGTAATTAGATCGTAATTCCGCTGTGTGTGTCTCGTGTTCCATCAGTGTTGATATGCATCTATACAGGGTTTGAGTATGGTTTTTAAGGTGAGATAGGCAGTGGGTGCCAGTAAAAAGGTTGGTAACTTCTGCAGTCACTACTCCGTCCAGGTTAGGAGGATAATCTGGTGCGGGGTGTGACAGTGCTTCTCCGCAAGTGGCACAACTCATGTTCGTCTGAGCAATTGCGTTGACCTGCCCCCTTTGCGTTCCAGGGCTCTTGATTGTGATGTCCTGTATTAGATTCATCATCGCATTCATTTGATTCTGTAGTGATGCGATGGTCCCATTATTTACGTCACATTCTCGAATTTTTAGTCGTTGATCGCTTTCCCTCCAATCTTCGTGATTCTTTGATATGTGATCAATAATATTTTTAGCCTCATCATAAGTTTTGTCAATCAGACCACCAGAAGCTGCTGCATTGGCAGTTGTCTGCGATGCAGGGTTCAAACCGTGATAAAATATCTGCATCTGGAGACAGTCACGTAAGCCATTATGCGGACAATCTTGCACCAGTCTCTTAAACCTCGCCTAGGCATCACTGAGCGATTCATCAATTTCTTGTTCAAAATTTGTAATCAACTTCCTTCTTCTTGCATTCTCGGTAGGGGGGAAGCATTTCTTCATAAACTTCTCTACTACTTGTTCCGACGAGGTTATCTCCCCTGGTTCAAGAGAATAGGCCCATTTCCTTACTTGGTCGCATAGCGAACATGGGAACAACGTTAGTCGAACTTCTTCAGCTAAAATATTTGGGAACACAAAAGTATTGCAGATTTCGATGAAACTCCAGAGATGGGCGTGCGTATCCTCGCCACGCCTTCCACCAAACTGTCCGGTCGTCTGAATCATCTACAACATAATCGGCTTCATTTCAACCCTCGATCCATCCAGAGCTGGCCTCATGATTCCTAGGGAGAAATCATAGAGGTTGGGCGATGCATAGTCCCGGATGGGTCTATTGCGATCGTTCGCCAGGAGAATGGGGTTTACCATGATATTATTCACATTTGCTGCTCTGTCTTCTGGCTGTTCTACCATTCTAGGATTTCTCTCTTATTGTTGTCAGCAGTTGTCTCTCTATCTTCTTCTGAACGTTCTTTCAATCTCTAGGTTGTAGTTGGGCTCAGGAACGTGTCCTTCACTCATACGATACCTGTTTCTTCCCTAACCAAAGGAATGGCAGTGCACAGAGGTCGAAAGCTGCAAAGAAAAAAAAAGTTACTCTTAGCGCAATATGTACTGCCGTAGTCCCCGACAACGACACCAAAATATTGATGTGTTGTAAATGTGATGCAATTATGGTGTATATTTGTGGTGGTAAGTTATGTTTTACACATGCAAGTTTTCCTAGTAACACCCAAGTATAAATCTTACTAGGATTCTTGGTAAGTCTAGGGTCGAACACAGGGACTACTGAGTTACTATGCGATAGTAAATTTTGATTCCTTTGCGGTGGCAAAAAAAAAAAAAAAAACTTAGATGGTGTTTTGTTTAAGTGTATTTCCTATGTGACAGATTCGAGAAAAGAGTTGAAATCGAGAGTTACAATGAGTATGCTGTGAACAGGTTGAGAAGGGATTTAGCTAACACTTCCTAAGATTGCGTTCAAGTTATATGATCATGCTACACGCAAACAACAACAAGTCATCTCCCAATGCAAATGCCATAATTCTTATTTCTAGGACGCATGTAATGTATACGATAATGTCGATAGGACTTATGTCTAAGCTTCTATTCTTGTCTATGCGATGGTGAATGATGCACAAATACACAAGTTGACCGCATACTATCATATCCTATCTCTAGGGTGCATGTGATGTGTTAATAGCAAACAAAACTTATTCCTAAGCTTTTATCTCTTGCTTATGCAGTTTTAATCTGACTCTCCCAAGCCTAGATTCCAATCTAACTCTCCCAAGCCTAGATTTTATCTTTATACCACTCTTCCGAGCATCTCTAAAGGATGAATGACACATACATAAGACAAGATGATCGCATAAAGTGAAGATCTCAGGTCATGCTAGCTAAGTACTCCTCAACCCATTTGGGAATTTAGCTACTCATGCGAAGTGTGGAGAGATTGAACATAAGTTGAAATGAGATTTCCATTGTCTATAGATTAAATACAGAATATAGAATAACAATAGAATATAGAGATAAGAAGCCCGGTAGCAATGTCTTGCTTCCCATGGCCTTTTACACTGTCTTTTCACTATAACCCTGCCCAGAAGAATATCTTTGCTTCTACAAGTGCTGGGCCTCTCTCCTTTTGTAGTGCTTCTTGGCAGTCTTCCGAGCTGTCTGGGAATGATCACTAGGCGTCTTCTTCTCTTCACTCGTCTCCATCTTCTAAGTATAAAAATGACTATGAATAAACTAACGACTAACTATCTTGTATATGATCTCTATATTATCTGTCGAACTCCTTTAACGATGGTGGCCTTCGGTATTTATAGAACTCAAGGTGAAAAAACTTTTCTCTCTAATGATTGCAATGATGGGAGGTCATTAAATCTTCTGTTCTGATGCGTCGATTAATGGTCACCGAAAATTTGAATATACTTGCTATAGTGTGTCGTTAATGGCTTGTCGACTAAATTTGGATTCGACCGTTATCAGCTTTTCGTCCTATCATGATTTATTAAGCTTTCTGATAACTTTTAGAAATACAAGTTATTTATGCCACTTTATCTAGATATTTGCGGCCAAAAGTGAAGAATTATGCGCCGATTGTATAAAAATTAGCTTAGTTTGTTAATAATTCCAAATGATTGCAAGAAAACCCACTAACGCCAAAAGATGGAGAATATGGCGAATATTTTCTCTGTTTTGCAAGAAAATCGAAGTCACCACTTACGACCAAGGCTCGACCGAATTTCATCAACGCATCCCCATCACCATTGCGCCCTTAGAATGTCAACGCACAAAACAAGTACTGAAGAAGTGGCGCATGGCGATATTCGATCTTGTTTTTCCTAACAACCGCATGCGGTTATAAAAACAAACGCCACATGTGGACCAATGATCAAGTGATGCGGATGAGCAACGCAAGTGAAGGAGATCATGATGCATGTATGGCTAACGGCTGTGCATGATTGACAGATTGATTGCAAAACGGAAAGGAATAAAATCCCTCCATATTCGGAATTTCCATAACTGAATGTAGGACCACTTGGTCGGAGTCAAAGCTACTCTGCCTATAAATACCCCAGCGAATTCTATGAAAAATATGTTATTTGGTGCTGGGCAAAGTGCTGCAAGATTCAAAAGAGAAGAGAGAGCTTAGCTGAAAGCTTAACGTTACATCCGGGAAGAAGAAGACGAGATAAGGCCGAAAGGTGCAATCTCTGAGCCATAAATCACCATCTCCGAGCGAAGCTCTGTCCAAGGACTCTGCTACCGGAAGGCCAGCCCGAGAGGGGAGCTTTTCCTACCATTGTCAACCATAAGTGCCAAGCAGATCTCCACCGATTAGTGACTAAGACATTGGCACTGATCGTCTCTACGCTACCCTTTCTTTGTACTCCATATCTTTATCATCTATGTATTCATTCATCATGTATCAGATAATTACTAGAAATATTAGTTGTTTTGATATGACCATATTTCATATTCTGTCTATCATTGTTTCCTCTATATACACTGTCTTCATCATGTTTTATTTATCTTTCAATAAGCACTATAAACATCCTAGGACAATGTAAATTAAAGTTACTAAATACGTTTAGCTAAAGCATGTTGGACGGCATCTTCACCTGTGAGAGCAAAAGTGAAGATGTCATTCTGGCCTATCGAGAGAAGGCCAGGAGAATGCGTTATCTAAAGTGAGTAGTACTTCCAGAAATGGAAGCAACCTTGCATTCATTACGTTTAACTCTAGTTTCTACACAGACATGTGGGAAATGCGGCCGATCACTGAGAGGTGTACGCCATGAGAAAAAGGGAACAATATTCGTCTCTTTACTTTCTTTAAGAACTTGCATGATTTGTATACTTTTCTTTCTTTTCTTTTCTCACCATAAGCCTTGCCACCGCAATCCATGTCCTTGCACAGACTTCACAGCTAGCCTAACTCTTAGCATCTTGTACATTGCGCTTATATCAAATACATCTAGCTTAGGTTTACTGTATTTTTACTGCTTTACTTTACTATTTTACTTTACTTTACCGCAATTTTACCGCTTGTGTATATTACACACTCCAAACCAAAGATTTGATAAACCGGTCGCATAACAACATGAAAACACCGCATTAAACCGGTACCGTATTTCCTCGTGTTCGACCTCGAATCATATCGAGAAACTTGTGATGGAATTACACTTGGTTTCATCGTAAGAAAACCTGTGACGCAACAGGGCATACTATCGCATTAAAAGTACATATCGCATAAGGCCATAGTAGTAGCGCATAATAGGGACTTGTATCTTGCGTGCATTTCTGTTACACGTTTACATGTTTCGAATATATCGCATCATAATAAAAACCAAAATCACACCACAACACTTTCACCTTGATGCGCCATCTTTATGCGGTCACATTCTTGAGCAACTTCTCGCAAGCGCATATGATCGCATATCTTTGCGATTGCAATCTTTCAATGCGTGCGAACGCCGAATTCCTTGGATCGCAATTTTACTTGTGCCAACGCATTTTTCCTGCACAAAAATAAGTAAATTAGTTGCTTTTATGAGATGGGCGCATGCGATCGCAATATTCTCAGTTTACTGCTTTTGGACATGATTTTGTATATTTTTACCATCACATTCCTTCATCGTTTTACTTACTTGCGCTATAATAACGTACATTTCTGCCCGTTATCAGTTTGCCCAAGAGTAACTTTTACCTTGGACAGTTGAACAACTTTTGATCATCATCCATTAAACTCTTTAGTGGAGTCTTTGACCAATTGTCGCATGCTTGCAGAAAATGTATCTAATTCACCTTTCCAGGTAGGTTCCCAAGTAGGGGTGTTCCGTTTCTGTCAACTTAAGTACCCCAGCCTAGACAGAACCTGCCTTAAACAAAGGGTCCCTTATAGATAGATTTAATACAATTTTAATCTTTTATGTCGATCAATTTAATCCTATTAAATCGATTTAAAAAGATTTAATTAGGTTGTTAATCCCATTAGAACCTTAAACTTAGGTCTATCTCAATCCAATTTTAAAACCCTTTTAAAACATGAATTCGCCTAAGTCCGCATGCAACTTTTTAATATCGATTTTAGTTCTAATTTCCATTATGACGCTTATAACAGAAACAACAAAAACCATTCACAACGTAAAGCAAATTGTTACAAGGCATTCATAACTTTTACAAATTAGCCTAAATGTCATGCTCCATGCATTGTTTATTCATTGCTACTTTTATATAGCACTTATATAACCAAGCAACGAACCAAGCAAAACATGTTTCCATTCAACTTCATACTATAACACTTATAATATAAAGATGATGCATGAATATGCTTACTGCATGCATAAATATAACCCTTATATTTTCATGATGCATGCGCATGCTCTCTTGTAATTTCATCATGCCATATTATAACCTCTTATAATACATGATGCATATATAATTGCACACCCTAAAGTGGGTTTCAAATCTATATGTCATACACTATGACATATAAACCACATACATCTCATGTATATTAAGCAAAAATTGATGAACCGGGATAATTAGCCTCAAATCCTCAAAACTAAAGCTAACTATTACAAAAGCAAAGAGCCTCCAGTTCAAATAGGTGAACCGGGTCTTGAACCGTCCGATTGAAGTCCGCGTCTCCACTAACTGTGTACCAAAAACCTTGCAATCATCTACACGAAAGAGTAAACACTTTACTCAACCGTTTACGTATGCTTCCAGAGCTAAACGATCGTTTAGCAATGATCGTTTACCTTCTACTATACGATGAAGCATGAGGTATGCGATCGTGCAACGCGCAGCGCATAACACAAACTTTAGACGATCGTGTAAATGACAATGATGCGGTGAAGCACAATCGTCTAAACGATTGTTGAGTGAGTGCCAAAGTATCATATACTGCGTTATCGTGTAGTCAGTAACTATGTGATGAGGCATGCTAACTACACGATTGTTTAGTGCGCACGTCTTTAATTAAACATGAGCATCAAATGCTCCCACTCGATCGTTTACCTCTAGTTCCACACGATCGGGAAACCAACGCTACGTGATAGAGAAAACACTTTACCCCATCATTTAGCATTAGCTAAACGGTCATTTAGTAAATACTACACGATCGTTTAGCCAAATCCCAACTATCGTTTACCTAAGGCTACACGACACGACCAACTCTTGGTCTTCTTCTTCGCTGAGAACTGCATCTCCATGCTTCGAAACTTCATCACGAACGACTAAACAAACTTAAACAGTTTGAATTACAGACTCGATTGCTTGTTAATTATGCCCAAAAAAAAAAGGGCCCATACAAATTAACACTTTGTAATCAAAAGAAAGCTTTAAACAGAGGTAATTAACCTGTAAACATTCATCAACGGCAACCACAAAAGCATTTAACACTTAAATGCAAATGCAGAAAACAAATACAGTCAATAAATGGACTTATAGATCATGCACAATACGAAATTACAAAATGCTTTAGATAATCAAGGGATAACAAATACATACATTTGAAGACTCATTCTTCAAACTCCCTCGATCACGAACACTCGATCAGTCTCCAAGATGGCAATACACGAACGCTCAAACACTATGACCATAACATAACATGATCAAAAGCAACCACCACACGAACAACACAAACACACAACGAACGGCCTCCAAAACCTCGAACTCAATCAAGTTGAGTGAGGAAACCACCACAAGTGCTACCTTGGTATTCTCGGTGTGAGAATCCAAAAGTGTGGGCTCTGTGTGGACTTGGTTAGAGGACGAGACCAAAGGAATAACAATCCTGTAGACGATTGAGCAAGTGGGAGATGAGAAGTGTCTATCATATAGACGAATGTTCAACCGTTTAGAATACAGCAACCTATCGTATAGATAATGCTCAGCGATCGTTTAGCTACGACCAGCTGAATGAACTATCATATAGTAATACTCCACGATCGTTTAGTCTCTCTTTCAGCTATTGTTTAGTGAAACAATTCACTTGATAGAACTGTGAGTTCTTTTCTGAAAATAGCAACTCTACCAAATTTAGGAAAACCTTTTTCCTCTTATCTCACGGTTACCATAAAACCACCAATAACCTCTCACTCAATTGGTTATTAGAGAAAAAGAAATAATTATCCAATAATTAATATTATTATAAATATACATGATAACCAACTTACCATATTATATTTATAACCTATAGTTTTAATATTTCATCTCATGAAACATATAAGCCATAGTTCTTTTTCTATTTCATGGTACTTAATGTAAATCTCACTTACATTAATCCTCCACTTGATGTATCTCATACATCACACCGGGAATATCATATATAATCAAATTTTCTCTTGTCAATTTGAACATTTCAAATCCACTCCAAGAACTAATTCTCAACTTGAATCCATTGAGCTACCAAAGGGACTTATGGACCTGTAGCTTAAAGCTTCAACAGTACGTGAATAACTGATTAGACTCTTTAGTTAGAGGATCCACCATCCGTTAATTGCCAGGAACTTCACTAAATACTGATAGCTGCACTCTCCTTACTTCAAATATATTTTGTGCCCATATCAACCAATCAACAGTGCGATAACCCTACACAGATCGCTCGTAAGTACAACTGGGCCAATAATCGTTATACCCATATAGTTACATTCAAAGAGATTATCATCGTCTTATACCCCATCTTTTTTAAGTAGTATTTCCATTTATTTGTTCAAACGTTTATCATTCATATTGATTAATTTTACTACGTGAAAATAATTAGGACCAATTTTAGTTTATTGATTTAAAATCCCTGAGTTCGACTGTGGTACTCATCAGGATATTCTAATCAAGCTTATACTTTGTACTTGGTTATGAAAAACTTGTGTTAATTCAAGTTAATCTAAGTAATCAATAGTTGTTATGTTGCTCAATCATGTGCAATTCTTCCGTGATAAAACACAAGTTTTCTCTTAAAGAGTCCAAATATAATTGCATTGAGATCTCCTATTGTATCATTTATAAAACCTCTAACTCTATCATTTATAGAATTAGATTAAAAAAAAAAAAAAACTGAGATGGGGCCCATGCACCTTGGGCCCCATTTCCGATTACTACAGCATCTTTGAAAAGATGTCGGTATATGGGGGAGATTCCTTGATAATCATATATACTTTTAGTAAAAAAAATTGGTTCTTTTATAAACAAAAAAAAAAAAGAATTAAATAAATATACTTTTAGTAACAAAACTGGTTTTTAATTAAAAAGGGAAAAAAAAGAAAAAAATGACTACTTAGAGATTCGAATTCTAATTGTTGGTTTTATCAAGGCCATAGTACGACTATTGGATGGAGACACATTTTCTATATATATCTACTTTTTAAATAAATATATTTTTTTATATCTAATAAAAAACTATATATATGTAAAACAACACGAGGTAGGTGCCATCGGCCTCTTTATATACTCGTCCCTACATATATGCATGTAATCATTTACCAGTATTTGAAAAAGTAAACAAACATTTATAATGGGCCGATCTTACATGGGCAAAGCCTAAGATTTTCTGTAGGTTTGGTTGTGTTCCAATAAAAATTGTTAACATCTCGCTTCAAGCAATAAGGAACTATGCACTTCAAACCAACTATCTATCGAAGATTGATGTGCACTCTTAAACATATTTTTAAAGTATTGAAAACGTTAGATCCAAACAATGTGACCAATTGGCCAATGAGAGTGTACAATGGAACTACGTTGACTATCTTGTCACAAGGTAAACTTATTAAATCACACACTTTCTATCAAAATACTAATTTCTTTTCTAACCTAATGTTTTATCCATCTCTTCATTAGGAAAAAAAACTTTTATCCATTTTATTTTGATGCTAAGAAAAGAAAAATCCCTTTAAATTTTCCTAAATGAATAGACAATAATATAATTGATTTGAATCTCACTTTACATAACTGAAAAAAAAAAAAAAATTCACCTCAACAGTTTTGTGGTTTGTTGTTCATGGGCATTGCAACTCTCTCTCTCTCTCTTCCTTTTTTTTTTTTATTTTAAAAATCATATACAAACACATATATTATTTCAATTTTAGGCCACTACAAACGTAATATTAAATTTTCGTCGATATATCGATATTTTCGCGTTTCCATGGATTTGACATTGAATGATTGGTGAGTCGATATTTTCATTACATCGTAGAAGAAATCCACGAAACACAAAAAAATAAGCATCAAAATACCACTAATATAAATATAATATAATTAATAGACATGTTAGCTTATTTGAAAATCATATGTTTATTTAGTAATTTAGATTTATTTTTAAATTTTTTTATAATTTTTTCCAGAAATATCCATCAAAATCGATATTTTATCAATATTTTCATCGAAATTTCCATAGAATTAAGATTTTGATATTTTCATCAAAATTGACATTTAAATGGTTAAAGTTTAGTTTATTTTTCAATTGTCTCATATATACGTATATAAACCTGTTTTTATTTAATATAAAATGCTAATAAATTTCTCTTAAAAAAGGTTTAATTAAGTGTATAAAAGCGCTAACTTATTCCAACAGGGGAAAAAATACTAAAAATCTACCTTTAAAAATTTTGGTAGATGTTTTAAGTTTCATTTTCTTTTGTTTATATTTTTAGGCTGATAGTTTTTCTTTTTCTTCTTTTGAGTATAAGTTATAACAAAATTTGAATGTGAGGCTTTGAATCTCCTTTTGAAGGAGAGAGGTCATCGACTGAGTAATCTTACTAAAGTCTTTTATGAACCTGCGATAGAAACCTGTGTGACCAAGAAACGAACGAACCTCCCTCACATTTGTGGGGTAAGGGAGCTTAGAAATAACATCAATTTTGGCAGGGTCTACCTCTATGCCATGCTCAGCTACTATATGTCCTAATACAATGCCACGTGAGGCCATGGAATGACATTTTTCAAAATTACGAACCAGGTTAGACTCAATGCATATTTCTAACACCTTAGACAAATTAGACAGACAATCAACAAACTAGTCTCCATACACAGTGAAGTCATCCATAAAAACCTCCATGCATTTTTCAATAAACTCAGAAAATATGGACATCATCCAATGTTGAAAGGTGTCAGGAGCATTACATAGTTCAAATGGCATTCTTCTAAAAGCGAAGGTGCCATAGGGACATGTAAAGGTCGTCTTCTGTTGGTCCTCCTGGTTAATTGGGATCTGATAGAAACTCGAAAATCCATCAAGAAAACAGAAGAAAGACTTACAAGCTAACCTTTCGAGCATTTGATCGATAAAGGGAATGGGGAAGTGGTCCTTTCTAGTTACAGCATTTAATTTTCTAAAATCTATACACATCCTCCACCCATTCTGAACCCTAATAGGAATTAGACTGCCCTCATCATTTTTTTACCACAGTAATACTCGTTTTCTTAGGCACTATATGAATAGGACTGATCCACTCACTATCAGGAATAAGATAGATAATATCTGCATCCAAGAGTTTGAAGATCTCTTTCATTACTACCTCCTTCAAGATAGGATTTAGACATCGTTGAGGCTGTCGACAAGGCTTGGCTCCATTTTCCAAAGAAATTCGATGCATGCACACAGTGAGGCTAATACCTTTTATGTCGACCAACGTCCATCCAATGGCCAGCTTGTATTTATGCAATACCTCAACCAACTGCTTCTCTTGTTCCTCAGTCAGGTTCTTTGAAATTATAACAGGCAAGGTCTCAGCTTCCCCCAGATAGGCTTATTTCAGGTGGTTTGGAAGCTCTTTCAACTCCAATTTAGGTGTCTGCAAAATAGAAGGAAGCACCTTGTCTGAAGATTCATCATCAGAATATGAAGACATACCTACCATCTCAATCATAGATAAGGTGGAAAGCTCTCCAAGTGGGATCAAATCAATTGAGTCATCCTCATAGACATCCCATATAACCTCCTACTCAAGAGAGTCAAACACATCAATTTGGCACAAAGAATGCATTTACCCTATGGTGGAAGATTTCATAGCATCGAAAATATTAAACTTAAACAACTCACCATCGAACTCCACAGGCGAAGTGCCCTCATCCACATCAATCTTAGTCTTGGTCGTCTTCATAAAAGGCCACAGACGAGCTTTTTTAAATGTCAAGTGTCACTTTTCTTGATGTTTTAAAAAAAGGTCAAGGAAGCCAGTGTCAAGAATGTTGATTTTCTTGACGTTTAAGTGACACTTGATATTTAAAAACCGTCAAGAAACATTGACACTTGATATGTTTGAAATGTCAAGAATATGAACATTCTTGACAAGAAAAAAAATGTCAAAAAAAAAAATCTTAACTTGATAATGAAAAAGCGTCAAGATATATCCTACTTGACATGTTAGAAATGTCAAGAATATGAGAGTTTTTGACCTGTTAAACATGTCAAGAATATCTATAATCTTGACACGTTCAACATGTCAAGTCTGCTTGTGATTTTTTTTTTTTTAGAAAAATCTGTAATGTTGACATTTTTACTTATAATTGCTTCTGTATTTTGATCCAACAACCACGTTTGGTACATATATGACATACATTCATCAACAAATAAACAATACACGCATTTTCAATCTTATATATCAACTTTTTGTGATTTTTTTTTTTTTTAGAAAAATCTGTAATGTTGACATTTTTACTTATAATTGCTTCTGTATTTTGATCCAACAACCACCTTTGGTACATATATGACATACATTCATCAACAAATAAACAATACACGCATTTTCAATCTTATATATCAACCAAATTTCTACCAATATCTCTTTATAAAAACTTCACTTCTTTAACATTATCAATATTACAATCTCATAAAATGTATTTCTAAGCTAAAAGAATATGAAAATCCCCATATGAACAATTCCAACATTATAATTAACCCCATATGAACAATTTCAAAAGTATAACAACTACCAACCCCCATATGAACACATTTCCTATTGCACAATCAACCCCCATCCCCTCTATGAACGATCGAAAAAAATTACAGCTATCAATCCCGTACGAAGTAATCCTAGCCAAGTCTCGCTTATTATAGCTCTATTCAATTCTCTTGTCGTTCACTTTGCATGTTTGTTATTTTTCAGGCAATGAAACCAAGCATGGAATGATAAGGGGTGTCCTTGAACCAAAAACTTATAGCTATGGATGTAATGGTCAACAAGTTAAATGGTCCTATGTATTTGTTTTTTCAACTTGTGGTGGTTGTTATTTTGTGGAGGATTATTAAGTTGGAAAGGTTCAATCAAATATTTTTGTTTTCAAAGCTTGTTATCTTGATTCTTTACTTCTTAAATTTACATGGAGTTGTCTGCTTTTGTTACTACTCAGTTTATGATGTCTCTCTTTCTCTCCATTTGATTAAAGACTCATGGTTAGTCATGCATTCTTTTGTATTCCTATTGAATGTAAGTTTTTCTTTTGGTACATGTAGCTATGGTATGTGCAACATCCAGAGGAAGGCCCATGGTATGAGCTTTCGGTTATCTCTCTTCGGTAGGAGCTTTTTTGTTTAATATGATACCTATTTCAATAACGGTATGTTGAGGATTTAGTGCATAGTATCGAGCTTATTCCACTTTTATTATCATACTTTCCCATGCATATGTTTAGTAAGGTAATTGGAAGTATTACAAACAAATGATCTAGAAGGTATGTTGAGCTTTTGAAATGTTGATTGCTAGTTGTGCATTCTTTTGTTTAATATGATACCTATTTCAATTAAAGTATGTTGAGCTTTTGAAATGTCGAGCATGTTTTTGGTGTTGTTCTAGAAGATGGTTGTGCTTTTGACCTACTGATAACTTGTAGAAATACAAGTTATTTATGCTGTTTTATTTAGATATTGTGGTTAAAAGAGATAAAAGTTGTGTCGAATGTATGAAAATTGGCTAAGAAATACAAGAATTATAAATTATCGTAAATACACCCACTGACACCATTGCGATGGTAGAAAAGGATGTTTCTATTCTATTTTGTAGATAATCAAGTCACTATATGTGTTCATGGCTCAAGATAAACTAACAACGCATCTACGTCGCATTGCGCCCATCATTCAGGAATGGATAGACGATCAACGCAATGACGGCGCATGCGACAGTCGATCCAGAGCTTAACTTCAACCGCATGCGGTAATAAAAAACAATACCGCATGCGGGCAAACGATCGAAGATGCAAAAGAGCAACGCAATTGCGGAGGATTCAGAGTGTACAGCTGACCATTGTGCATTTCTGACGGGATTGATTGCGTAACAGAAGGAATATTCACTCCACCATTTCCGGAGCTGCCTTAACAATAAAGTGGGGTCCACACTGCAAAGAGTCAAAGCTGAGCCTATAAATAGCCTCTTCAATTCCATTGCAAGATATACTTGATACGGGCATATTTTGATACTTATATATTGAGAGAGAGACTGGTCTGGGTGCTGATCGGAGAAGATCCGGAAAGAATTAAGATACAAAGCCAAGAGGTGAGTCTCAGGGTAAATCCTTTCAATCCTCGCCGTTGAAGCTCTATACCAAGATCAACTCTACCGAACGAACAAACCTGAGAGTGAAGCTCTTCTTTCCATTCATTCCATACGCCGGCAAGCAAATCCACCGTCCAGGTCTGTGTCAAGACATTGACACTCTTCTGTATTTGTTTCTATCTCTTTATCATCAATTGTAGTCATCTTCTTAATATTTATCATTCACAACATGTATCAGATGCTAAATTTAAGTATTGAATGTCATGATCATGTACATCTTCATATTTCTGTGTATTTCCGTTCATCCATGAACCACTTTCTCTACGATGTTTTCTTAATCCCCTGGTAATTAGTATGAATTAAGAAAGTAAATGAATTTGTGCTAAGGAAATAAATATATTTAGCTAAAGCATGCTAGACGGTATCTTCAGAGATGGAAGTGAAGATGTCATTCTGCCTGTCGAGAGAAGGTTAGAAGAATGTGTTAACTAAAGCGAGAAGTACTTCCAGAGATGGAAGCAACCTTGCATTCATTACGTTCATCCCTGTTTCACCACAGAGATGTGGGAATGCGGCCGATCACCGAGAGGTGTACGCCAAGGGAAAGCAGAACCGTAGTTATATCTTTAATGCAATTAATGAACTTGCGATGTTTTTATTAGTTATCTTTTCTATTTCTGACTCATATATAAAGACTTGCCACCATATAACACGACTCTTTGTATAATCTTCACAGTCTATCTCAAACTCAGTATAATATATCAATATCCTGTATCTTGTATCATAATAGCTTAGGTTTACTTTTATCGTACTTTTACTTTATTATCGCAACTTTATTTTACCACACAATTTTACTTTACCGCACTTTAATTTCATGTACAAACCACTCTTTTATTAACTGTAAAACCGGTCGCATATATCACGAATGTAACACATTAACAGAACAATCCCTGTGTTCGACCTCGGATCACTTCGAGAAACTTGTGTTGGAATTATACTTGGTTTCAACGCAAGGAAACTTGTGACAACGCATAGCATACTACAAGATTTTCATTAATAATGCATATCTAGAAGTGAATTAGTTAGGGCATAAAGTATGAATAAGCATAACACATCATCCACATTCCATTTCCGTCCCAAGTCATCAAGTTTAGGGCAACATGAGTTTGCATGATCCATCATTCATCACTATCCATCTGCTTATTTAAGAACATCAAATCACAAGCGTTACACCTACCCCCATCATATTTAGGATAGTTTTTTTTTACGGTCTCTTTAACATGAAATTAAGAGGTCATGATTATATGACATTAATTTATCATGAAAATAGTTATATAGTTGGTAAGTTTTCCAAGTGAATTTGTTATGAAGTTTGTTTATGGTTTCCACTAAGTTGTATGTGTTTATAAGTTTTTTTGTTTAAGTTTATATATTTTGCCAAATGAAAATGGTTGTTATTAGTTCTTTTTTTTTTTTAGTTTGATATGCTTGTTTGGATTGTTAAGTAGTTTCTATTGAGTTGTGTATGGTTTCTATTGAATTCATTTTATTACTTTCATCTTAAAATTCTAGCTTGTTCTTTTCGATCAAAAAATTCTAGTTTGTTCTAAAGTATTGGATTAGATTAAGTGTGGAAAATATATGACTAATTTTAAATAGTGTTTTCCTTCTTTCGGGGACTAAGAACAAACTATTGTAGGTATGAAGCAAGTTACCAAAAGGCTAAAGAATCAGAGGCTCAAGTTGCTTGCTTGAGTTCAAGTTAGGTTTGGTGATATCGATGACTTCATTAGAAAAAAAAACTAGGTGTGGTGAAATTGATAATGAGACTTCATGAAGTATTTAAGCTCAAAAAGACAATTATTTTGGGTCAACAAGTAATTTTAAGGTTGTAGAGTCTTGTACTTATTATGATTACTGATTTTGTTTACCTTTGTAAGTTGAATATAGCTTCTGGAGGAACAAATGATTATATTACTTTTTTCGAAGTGAATTAGTTATTTGTTATGTTTGTTGAAAGTTGTGTATACAAATAGCTTATTACTTTTATTATATCAATATAAATATTTGTTAGTCAACCTTCTTCGATGTCGGTCAATACCCCTATAATTTCGATTTTCGACTGACATTATAGCATGGTTTTGTACTAGTGATAACATGTTTATATATTAAACTGAATATTATTTTTTTAATTATTGAAATATTTTTATCGACGCTCACATATGTTGCAAAAGATACTTGCAATGACCAATGATCCATATTTAGCAACAATCTTATATGTTGCTAAAACTTAACTTTTAGAGACGAATTTTCAACGTCACTGTATAACACAAACAACGACAAAACATGTGTTGCTAAAACAGGTTTTAACGGTGCACAATGAGTATGTCACTAAAACTTTTGATTATGTGGCTACCATGACATTCATAGTGACACGCCTCTACGCGTTACTAATACTTTTAGTGGCTTTTTATTTCCTTTTAGAAACACGTTTTACACGTCACTAAAAGCTATTTTTCTTGTAGTGTAAATGGGGGGTTTTGGTGTGGAAAAGATAAAATACGTGAAATTGAAATAAAAGGGTAAATGTAATCTAGGAAAGGAGTCTATCTAATTTCTAGAGAAAGAGAGAATTTCCTATGCAATTTCTATTATGGAAGTTGATAATTAAACGAATGTTCAATTCTATGCATGCACGACTAGTAAATTGATTTGACTTAACTAATCTTTACAAAGGCCAACAATCAATTAAATAAAAATCAACCTAGCGTCCTAATTATTAATTAAGGTCAGAGAGACCATGCCATAATTAAATTATATGCTCTCAATTCTACTAGGTTCTTAGCAATCATATAGAATTGGAAAATATATGCATAAAGAACTAGGATTCAACTGCGTTGATTAGATGTCAAGAAAAACCTTTTTCAAATAACTGATTTATTCTTAGAATCTGGATTAAACATGCAATACCAAAATTCAAGGACAACCTATAAATCTTAAGCATACACTTTCAACCATTGCTATCAGTGTAAAATCAAGCATAGACAAACTACGAGGAAACGTGTGAGCTCAAATTTAACTAGCGGAGACATGCAATTATAATAGGGTCGTCAGTCCAACACATAGATGCAAATCTAAATTCACCAAGATTCAAAGAAAAACATAGAGTTGAAGAACATAACATTTAATCACAGAATTCTCAAGAAATTAAACATAAGGCTCTTGCTCGAAGAAACTAGATAGAAGTTACCTCTTAATTCATGGAAAAATCAGAGATATGCATCTGTTCCATCGATTACAATATGAAACAAAAAAAAAACTAATCTAAAGACACTAAATTCTGAAGGGAATAGAAGAAGGAACAAGGTTAACCTCGACCTCCATTAATTCGACCCCCAAAAGTTAGCATATTTTGACCAAAAGATGAAGGGTAGTATTTATAGAACAAATCGCAATGTCGCGACGCTAGGAGCAACTTGCAACACTCAATAAATAAGCCATCAACATCAGGAGAAATGTTGCAACGCTGGCGTTATGCCAAACCCGGAGCTTCGCGACGCTAGGGATAGTGTTGCAATGCTCCCCTACATCCTAGCTGTTGCGAAATTGACAATTAAAGAACATAAAAAGGAACGTAGAGTAGGGGAGATCAACACACAGATATACGTGGTTCACTAATAGTGTGTTAGCTATGTCTACGGGAAGAGGGAGTACAATATTATTTCGAGAGAATGTTTTCAGAATTACATCAAGAATGGCGCCTCTAGGTTAGAGAGTTTATATATCACACTTCTCTAAACCCTAGGGTCAAAATCGTAAATAACTGCAAATAAATAAATATGCTGAATATAAAATCTGAATAGGTTGTTCGAGACCCCCGTACTAGGTTGTTCGAAGTGCCAGCAAACAGATTCAAGGCATTTTAACAAATCTCCACCTTGACTTGAATTCTCTCCCAGATAACAGATGTACCAAATGCAACATAAATCAATATCGCCAGACGTACTCAGACTTCTCCCTCATGCCTCAAAGTGTCCTACAAAGGGGACCACTAACAATTCAAAACATTCAGCAAGTCCAAACAATGTTGGAACTTGCCTTGTGGAACCGGTTTGGTGAACATATCAGCAGGGTTATCAGCAGTACTAATTTTCATCATTTTAACTCTCTACTCACCTCTTAAGAAGTGATATCTTACATCTATGTGCTTAGTTCTCTCATGATGAACTTAATCCTTGGCTAGGCATATTGCACTCAAACTATCACAATATACAATAGCTTGATCATGATGCAAACCAAGATCACCAACTAACCCCCTTAGCTATATTCCCTCTTTAGCAACTTCTGTCAAGGCCATGTACTCTGCTTCAGTAGTAGACAAAGTAACTGTTGGCTATAAGATTGCCTTCCAACTAACAACAGAACCACCTAGAGTGAACACATAGCCTGTTATAGACCTTCTACTGTCAACATCTCCAGCATAGTCAGAAGCAGAATAACCAGTCACCAAACACTCTGTGCAACTCCCATAAACAAGACCAACATCAGATGTACCTCTAAGTTAACGAAAAGTCCTCTTAACGGCTTGCCAATGCTCCTTCCCAGGTTGACCCATGAAGTTGCTGACTGTTGACATAATTTTTAATCAAAGCTATAAATCCATGCCATAGACTTATAACGCAAATTTTATGCAATGATATGTGATACTACTTTTAGATATGAGTTATTAATGAATGTTCTTGTAGTATGTTGTGCATTGTCACAAGTTTCCTTGTGTTGAAACCAAGTATAATTTCATCGCAAGTTTCTCGGTGTGATCTGAGGTCGAACACAGGGACCGTTTGAGGTTATTGCATTGTCACAAGTTTCCTTGCGTTGAAACCAAGTATAATTTCACTGCAAGTTTCTCAATGTGATCCGAGGTCGAACACAGGGACCGTTTGAGGTTATTGCATTATGTTTGTGATACATGCGACCAGGGGTTTTTCAATTTATAAAAGAGTTTTGTGTACAAGTAATGTAACATGCGATAAAGTAAAGTAAAGCGGTAAAAATACGATAATAAAGTAAATTGCGATAAAATAAACCTAAGCTAAGATGATACAAGATACAGGTTTCATGATACAAGATACTGAGGTCAAGGCTGGCTGTGAAGATTATACAAAGATCGTGTAATGTGGTGACAAGTCTTATGTACGAAGCAGAAAGAGAAAAGATAACTAATATAAATAACGCAAGTTCCTCAATTGCATTAAAAATATAAGTACTGTTCCACTTTTCCCTTGGCGTACACCTCTCGGTGATCGGCCGCGTTCCCACATCTCTGTGGTGAAACAAGGACGAACGTAATGAACGCAAGATTGCTTCCATCTCTGGAAGTACTCCTCACTTTAGTTAACGCATTCTTCCAACCTTCTCTCGACATATCAGAATGACATTTTCACTTCTGCTCTCACAGGTGAAGATGTCATCTAGCATGCCTTAGCTAAACGCATTTATCTCTTTAGCACAGATTAAGTTACTCGTTTAATCCATATTAATTACCAAGGGATTAAGAAAACTTCATTGAGAAAATGATTAATGGAAGAACGAAAATAGACAGAAGAGTGGAAATGTCAATGATTGAGACATTCAACAAAACTATTTAACGGCTGATACATGATTTGTGAATGAAGAGATTAAGATAATGAAATACAATTGATGAAATAGAGTTAGAAACAAATACAAATAAACGCCAACGTCTTGGCGCCGATCTAGATGGAGATTTGCTTGTCGGCGTGGATGGATCGTGCGGAAGGATGAGCTTCCCTCTCAGGCTTGCTCAACCGGTAGCAGGGATCTAAGCACAGAGCTTCGCGGCTGAGATTTGGCAGAATTGCACTGAGACTCACCTCTCGGCCTTGTCTCTTCTCTTCCCGGATTTCTTCCGATCAGTACTTAGCTCAGCCTTTCTCTCAATAATCTAGCATCAATTAGCCCTCGTATCAAGTATATTCGTATCAAGTATATATGGGGGTATTTATAGGTGAAAAGCTTTGACTCTTGCTTGTGGGGTGAAAAGCTTTGACTCTTGCTTCTGGGCCCCACTTATTGTTATGGAAATTCCGAAGATGGAGGAATAAATATTCCTTCTGTTATGCAATCAGACCGTCAAATTTGCACAACGGTTAGTTGTACACGTGTCGCAATCCTCCGCATTTGAGTTACTCAGCTGCATCTTTTGATCGGTTGCTCACATGCGGTGTTGTTTTTATTACCGCATGTGGTTGACATTCAGCTTGGGATCGACTGTCGCATTACACCGTCATTACGTTAATCGTCTCTTTATTGTTGTTTGATGGGCGCAATGTGACAGAGAATGGTTATTCAGTTTCTCGTTGAGCCTTGATCGCAAGTGATGACTTGGTTTCCTGCAAAACAGAATAGAAATATCCTCTTCTACCATCTTGATGATGTTAGTGGGTGTAATTGCAATAATTTATATTTATTGTATTTTTGAGCTAATTTTCATATTGTCGACGCATATTCCTTCTCTTTTGGCTGCAATATCTAGATAAGGTCGCATAAATAACTTGTATTTCTACAAGTTATCACTGACAATAATAACAGCATGGGTAAGATTAGGCCTAGTACAGACCATAACATACATCAAAATTCCCACTGCACTAGCATAAGGAACTCGAGATATGTACTTCTTTTTAGCTTCAGACTGTGGTGAAAACTCAGATGACAAACGAGCATTTACAGCACTAGGAGTATCCATAGGCTTAGCTGATGACATACCAAACCTGAACAATATTTTCTGAATATATCCTTTCTGTGACAAGAAGAGCTTATTCTTACCTCTGTCCCTATAAATCTCCATACCCAGAATTTTTTGGGCAGCACCCAAATCCTTCATATCAAACTCAACACTAAGAAGATTTTTCAATTACATATAAAAGTAGATAAATCATCGAACCATCATTAGCTTTGTTGTGATATACACAACAATCTTATGGACTCCTGTTATAGCCAAGTCTAATCATATAGCTGTCAAATCGTATGTACCACTACCTTGGAGACTGCTTTAACCCATACAAAGATTCTTCAACTTGCAAACATAATCTTCTTTACCTGGACACTAGAACACATTTGGTTGGTCATATATATCTTTTCCTCCAACTCTCCATGTAAGAAAGCTGTCTTCACATCTAGTTGTTCAAGTTCCAAATTTTGATGTGCTACTATAACTAGTAACACCCTGATAGAAGTATGTCTGACTACTGGTGAGAAGATCTCATTATAATCAACTCCTTCCCTTTGTGTGAACCCTCTAGCAACAACTCGAGCTTTATATTTAATGCCCTCTGAAGGTGACATTCCCTCCTTTTTCTTGAAAACCTATTTACAAGTGACAATTTTTCTCTCCTTTGGTCGTTTAACTAATTCCCAAGTCTGATTTTTGTCAAGAGATTCCATCTCATCCCCCATAGCAACAAGCCATTTAGCAGACTCACCATATGACACAGTTTCTCTATAGGTGGATGGCTCATGAGGATCTACCTCTTCAGCAACCTGCAATGCAAAAGTAACCATATCTTCAAAACCATACCTCACAGGAGGTCCAACACCAACTCTTCTAGTTCTATCACGAGCTATACTCGGTTGATCTACTCGTGATCTAGAATTCTCAGATTCAAGGCATTTCAACACTAGCAATCGCCAATTCTACCTCTTAATTGCTCGGTACCTACAAAATAGAACAATAAACACATAACATACAATAACGAGCCCAAATTAAACCAGGAAAAATAACTCTTTTTAAGAGCTCTCAATCCTTAGTTAGCTAACGAGGGGACCTTATGGAACTATAGATTAGAAGCTCAAATGATAAGAGATTAATTAATTGATCTCTTTAATTAAATTAATCAATATTCATTAACTGCTAGTCACTCTACTAAGACAGACAGTTGCACTTTTTCACACTTTAGATATATTTCTGTGTCCACGGATATAACCAATCAACAGTAAGTTGGCCCTTCACGAATTGCTCGTAACTACAGCTAGATCAAACTATCGTTTTACCCATATAGTTACAACTAACTCCTTAAGTACTATTGATCCCTCAAATGAACAAGTAGTTATAGTCCACCTATAATCTAGATCACTCTCTGGCCAGTGAGAGGGTGAGGCGTCTCATTGTTCAAGACTCAAAATCAGCCCTTAAGAGAGCAATTCATCTACTTACCCTCAAGATGGTAAGGAATGAAGTCCATCTTGTATAGTTGTGTTCTCAGCTCCCTACTCGGACAAATCTCCAAAATGGTAGGCATATTGAGTCCGCGAATCTGGTCGCTCTTACCCATATTGATCAAAAGATCGCCTTCATAGACAAGAGTTCACAACTCACTCAGTATTAAGGTCAAGTCACTTATGGTCCTTCTAATGAAATATTAATCTCTCCAATTAACGACGTTATAAAGAGAAAATAATCATTTCATGGTCCGGTCTTATACAAAAGATATAAATGAATAAAGTAACTTCACGAGACAAAAGATAGAAATGAACACTTCACAAGAGAGAAATGAACTCAACTTCACGAGAGGTACAAGTATCTGTATTGTGTCTCTCGTGAAATTGAGTTCATTGTTAAGTTTGTCTCGTGAAGTAACTTACAACAATGAACTCAATTGGAAGACATCCAATGAACACGAACAATTGGTCGTTTTTACAAAGGAACGAGAGTCTTTGCAATAAGAGATTCCAAAAATGGTGAAGAAAACTCAAGGAAGAGAAGAATAATGGAAAGCCCTAAGTTCCACAAGAAGATGAGCTAGATTTGATTTAACTCTTTGAAATGACCATTTAGTGAGGGGCAAAATTGTCATTTCACATGGTGGGTCCCTTCACTTAAACGTCTGAAAAGTTGGAAAAGAGGGAAAC